>NW_011359313.1:206656-286081 GCF_000735185.1 Notothenia coriiceps
AAAACAGTCGGGCATTGTTTCTGATAGCAACGTTTCTGATAGAGCCGTGGGTGTAAAGCCAGCCTACATTTCCGATATTACGTCATATCAGACGCAAATCTGGATCAGCTCCGTTGTAGCCCCGTTTTTAGAGATTTGGGTACGGAGGAAAAGAGAGAGGGTTTTATTTTCTGACACTGAATAAGTTCCTCGACACATATTTATGTATAAAAGACATCAAAAAGTGCATTTTGCATGATAGGTCCCCTTTAAAGAATGTTTCGAAAAATCAAAGAGTTTTAAGTGCAATATGAGATAACGGAGAGAACTCAGAAAGACTTCAGTCCCAAATTTGAAAAGCTGTTATTCTAAGATAAAGCCAGACTACCTTGAATACGCACAGGTTTAATAGTGGTTAAATACAGCAGTGGGTAATTTCTCTCTTTATGCTCTTACCCACACCGTGTACTGTGGTGCAGCTGAGTGGCAGTCCTGGGCTAGAATATAAGAGCAGGTTCCCGGGTAGAAGAAGTAGATTCCATCAAATGTCTCGTAGTGGTGCTGACCCCACGACCTGCAGATCCCGTCTCTATCCCGGCCCTGGTTCGGTACTGAGAGGAAAATGGGCAATTCACTCAGACAACATTCTCGTGATGATGAAGGGGATCAGTTTCATGTGGTGACACAAATGGATTTCAGTGGAAATTGACACTTGCTCAAAGTCATACATTCTATCTCTTTTATCATCTTTATATCTTTCACCATCTTTCATTTCATTAAACTTATCAGTGGAAAATGAGTGCCTTTCTCAAAAAAAGCCTCTTGTTACAGGAAATCCCCGTAACTGGTGATGCCAAGATGGCGCTTAAGACCCTCCCCAAAATCTGAGGGAGCGGGGGTGTTTGATAGTGAGTCATGTCCTTTAATCTGATCAGCGCAAAGCTTTACATGCTGGTAAGAAATCGGAAATTGCCTGTTCCCTATTTTTTAAATGACTCTTTACACATTTTAATCACCAAAAAATCTTATTTTATATTTTTAGAACTGTGGCATCAGCTCGGTAATCTTAATCTTCAAAATGTGCACTGAAGCTTTGAAGCTTGATTATGAGTCTAAGATGAGGCTTTCCTTTAAATGCTAATGTCTATTCCAGGATTTCATTTCAAGTATAAGTTCAGTTACAAGTTCCTAAGGTCGCTATATTGTTTCCAACAGGTGGGCCAACATCAAATTAGTTTGTTGAAATGAAAAAATGTCTTTACAATAATTCTGACTTCAGATCTCCTGATAACTGTATAAGGAGTCTGTTCAGAATATAGAAACTAGAAACTCCATCACTCAACCCTGACCCTATTACCTTAGTACACATGATTCAAAGAGAGATAGGGAGGGAAATAGAAAGAGAGACGGATGGGGAAATCTGATAATTAATACTGGAGTGTGTGCATGTAATTATTGTTTGTTGAATGACACACATTCCTGTATAACTGAGTGTGTAACTGTATACTGTATGCCGTTATTAAAAAGTTGTACACCTGCTGATCACACACTCTGTTGCATACAGGAAGGGTGCTTATCAATCAAGAATATGGTTGCCATGTGGATGATATTCTGATAAATCTTATTTGAAGATTTGATAACAAAGGAAGACATACACGGTACGTGTGAATGTGTGTGGTAAATTGTGTTTGTGTGTATTACTCACTGATCTGGCAGCGGTCTCCCAATGCCTGGAACTGAGCACAGTCACACACACCGCTCTCCTGACACCAGCCACCATTGAGGCAGCCACAATATTCTGGGGGGAAAAAACAAACACACACCTCATGATCACTTAGCCCAGTTTATCTGGGTAATGATAGTTTTAATCTTCTGTTAATGCAATAATGGAAGCTTCATAAGTTGTGTAATTACCTGAAGAGGAATCTCTGGCTGTGTAGTTGTGTAAAATGCTGCGTGGTAGACCACCCTCCGACAGCAGAGGTCTGTAGGTCTTGGGAAACAATTAACACTTAAAGTAGTTCTCAAGCTTTAACCACATCAATGACACATTTCTGTACTGTTGGTGACCTGTTGTAAGCTTAGAGTTGCCTCAGGCTGAGTGGGAGAAAGTGTATGGGTTTGTGAGCAAGTCTCATTCGTTACAAAGACAGCTTTGTGCCGTTTAAGGTGTTGTGCGCATGTGGGTGCCCTGACCTCCTCTGGTTCTCTTAGGTGTAGTGTACCAACCTCCTCCCCAAGGAGATCCCGTTTCCTCCGAAGTGCATTAGCTCTTCTGCACACACACAAACATGCACATTAGTGGGAAGAAACAGTCAGAGGGGAGACTTAAGTGCACTTTACACCACTTCAATTCAGAATCCAAACTACTCTTAACTGAACCCTCACAGGCACAAGTGCACATGCACAAACACACTCTAACACAGTCTCTGCCACACACTCTAGTGACAGAAACAGAAATTGCAAATAATTTATCAGTGTCAGCCTGTACAATTGGATGATCTTTTTGCTCAATATTAATTATATGTTTACCATACTGTTTGCAGAATCACAAATTAATTCCTTTGATGTACCTTTGTAGTCTTCCTTCAGCCACTGAAAGTCGGCTCTGAGCTCCTAAACACAAAAGAAAACATCATACATTTTAAAAGTAAAAACTCTTTGTAATTTGGGGAAAGGGAGGTCCAGATGTATTAAATAAGAAACATTAAGTCGCATATATGACATTTATTAAGATTAAACAGTGAGGACACAATATAATAGGGAGGGGCATTTTAAAACAATGCAGGCTAGGCTTTATTATATAGGTAAATGACCTGTGACAGATGATAAAGAAAATCAGAAACTTAAATAATATTTCAAAAGAGCTTGTAATGCAAGAGTATTGTGACTCAAAGAATATTGACTATTAGATCCAATAATATACCACTATGTTGTGTAATATATAGTTCACACTCACATCTGTGTTGAGCAAACTTTTTAGCAGGACAATTATACAATTTTGGAGGAGAGAAACTATCATACTCACCCTCAAGTAACAGCAAGTGGGAGATTGAAAACGACATAAGAAGAAATCGTTTCACTGTCCACTTTAAGTTCATCTCAGAGTCCGAAAGGAAGTCCCGCCGAAACGTTAACGGTGCATCTCAATGGTCCCGGAAGGGAAGATTTCAGGATGTGTGTTAGCTCCGGGACGATGCCTGGTCTTTCCTATAACTCGGTGAAACCTACCTGGTGGCGACAGCCCCTCTGAGCAGGTGACGACCAGCCTCCACCTGTGTGGGCAGGTAAGCTGCTCTCTGTCACTCCAACATTCTCAGCCAGCACACACAGACTAGCCTCAGATTCAGTGGTAATTGTGATAGTGTGTCGCTCCATCACAGAGGTGTTCCCCTCTAAAGTTACATTTCTGTCTGACCACATGTCATGACCTGCGTATGAGAACTTCTGACGTGGACATTAGCGGATCAAAACGGCGTTGCCAATGAGCTAAATAGAGGGCAGAAAGTTTCATTTAACTCGCTAATTGCACTTGTAAAAAAAACTCACCTTCACCACACCCCTTCACAGTTAGCGAGATAGCACATTTATGAAAAGGTTAACACTAGATAGCTTTAGTTAAGCTAGTTAGCTGGGTGTAAACTGTCTCTGTCTCTGAACTAAGTAGGATAAATATCTGTTGTAAATAAGGGTAAAGTTAGGTTACCCCCAGCTAAGTTAGCTGTACATTTTGCTTGTTATAAATTGACGCTCATTTATTTTTGACATGCAGCTTTTCAATTAAGCTAGGTTCATTAAAAAATGCTTTACGCTTAGCTATTAAGTAACACGTTACCAATCAGCGTTACTTGACTTGTTTCCTTAACCTCTTCCCGACAACTGTCTTGATGTTGAGTTGACACCTCTATGGTTGACACACACCAAATAACGTGCACCCCCCCCTATTTTTATGTTTTGATCAAACAAAGAGTAAGGGGGATTATTTTCTGGCTGAAGATAATTAACTATACAATATTTAATGTTTTTATTCAAATATGAATTATTTCTAAAAATATATGGAGAAAAAAACCGCTATTAGCCTACATGCCTGGCAACCTGAAGCTCAGTTCTGTGCTCATAGTAATTTCACCACCATTTTCCAATACATTGAAAGGAATGAATGTTTACTGCCTATTTCCCATGACATTTTTTATTTCTTGTAAATAAAAGTATTAGTTTTGAAATAATATAGATTATTCGGAACAAAGATGAACCATCCATCCATCCATCTTCTCCCGCTTATCCGTGGTCAGGTCTCCCACGGATAAGTGATTAAATGTTCAAAGATGAACATTTAATCATATTATTGGTGTGGCTCTAGCCTGTTCATCCTTCCTGGTTGCTATACTGCAGAGACAATGTCTATTAATGATGAGGCCCCAACTCTTAGGTTTGCATTTCTCTTATTTAGGGCTGTTGTCCAAGACTCTTCGCTCTCCAATGTATTTTCTTAGCTTTATAAGAATCACTTCTATTGTGTTGTGTTTCAAATGGACATTTAGAGCACATATATCCATCCAAGCATTTAGCTAAATGCAACAGTGAATAATAATATAAACATAAAGTAGAGAAATAATAACACTCATATGAGTATCTTATTTCATTAGCCATTGGATTGTCTCCCTCTACAGGCTATTCATGTTTATATCAGGCGTAGGGTACATGCATTTAAACAGCAAAGTACAGAACAAAAACACAGGTTAAAAAAATTCATGGTTTAATAGCACTTTACATAGTTATACATTTGTCCTTAATACTGTTTGTAGTTAGGAGGAGGTATTTGCAGAAGAAAGATTACAGATTACATGTAATAACAGTGACTTAGATAGTGTCATGGGTAAAACAGGATATGATTGGGTAGATTTACATAGTTAAATGAATCCCAAAGAGTTTTTATTGCAATAAGGGGAGGAACATACATTTGAATTAATGTAGTTAAATGCTGCAAGGTCAAAACATACTAGGTGACAGTTTCATTTCTTGTTTGAAATGAGAGCGTTGACTTCATCCTCTGGTTTGAGACTATGCCATTGTGCTATTGGCCTCCGAGGATTTGCCACCATGTCTTCCCAGTGGCGCTGCTCAGTCCCAGTGCTGTTACTGCCCAGCAGCACTTTGCCGATGGCGTCATTCTTCCCGATCTTATCATAGTCCAACACAGTCACTGCTATCTGCACCTTCTTTAAAAAACACATGAAAATACACACAAAGAAAACGAGTACATTTCAGATTAATTGTTTTTTTAAATGTTGTTTTTTGTGTGTGTTTGCATACAAATATACACAGTATTTACCTCCATCTGTTCACATGTCACTTCAAAGCTAAAAGACTCATTAAAGTAAGGGTTTAAGGTGTGCTTCTTTGTTGTTGTTTTCTTTTTCTTGAGTCTTTTTCCATTCTGCATTAAGTGGATCTTTGCGTACGGGTCTAACAGAGAAAACAGAATGGTTTTAACAGTTTTTCCTTTTTTAAAAGTCTTGTTAGTGAAGTTGTCTGTCGCTTGACTAACCTGATAATCCACCCACGTCCATTTTCTTCAGGTTTTTGGCCTCCAAAATCACCACCGTCAGCTTCCCTGCTGTAGGCACATACCTCAAGGACAAACATATGTCTCCAAGTCGCTCACTCTAAAACAGAGAAAAATAAGTTAGCATTTTATTAAAGATAAAATATGGCTTTGCAATTACAATGACACATAAGTGACCTTTATGTGCATGACAGTGTAAATATAAAAAGGAGAGAGTATTTGATATTACTTTGATAAATACATTGTAGTACTCAGTTTAGAAAAGTTTTTTCGCCAAAAAACAGTAATAATTTCGGATCAAGAGATCAATAGCAAGTTGTTCTTTTTGACTAGTGCATCCCTATTTCAAGGTTATATCCTCCACCCCTCTCTCCGTGTGCTCACACCTCCTCCTTCTCTGCCTTCTGCAGATCCCTCCACTCCTGCAGAGACTGGCTGAAGTCCACACTGCTCATCAGTATCTTCACAGCTCCAATGGCGTCGTGTTTTGAGAAACGGTCGAAATCGTACACAGTCATCATCAGTGTTTTCCCGCCCAGCTCCGTGTACGGTACCTACAGAACACATTCACAGATAATAATTAGAAACACATTTTGCACCATTTGCTGAGCATGGACCCATTTGGGATCATTTAAAAAAAAAAAAAAAAGTATTTATCTTTGAGTTTACCTTAAATGTAAACGTCTCATTGAAGTTCGGTTCAAGGGTCTTCCTGTGCACTTTGGTTTCAAACTTTTTCTTTTTGTCTGGGAGCAGAAAGACTTTAACATAAGGGTCAGAACTACCTCCCACATCCATGGCAGGAAGATCAGCAGCCTGCAAGATGCCGACTATCAGCTAGAATGTGATAGCAAAGGAAAGTAATAACAAGAGATGAGATTCTCGATAACTGACAACAAGTTATTAATTTGGTGAACATTTTAGAGTTTGCAGATGTTGGGGAAAAACGTCATAGTGAATAGTGGCATCTCACTGTGTTGTCTGTGAAGTTGTAGTCTAATGTGTAATGGAGCCTGCCCAGCTTCTCCTCCTCCTTGGGATCATTATCTGACAGCTCGGTTTCTTTGTTACCTTCGTCTTTCAGCGGCTGCAACCACAGACACACACAGATCACATGCAGAAATAATAAAACATAGCTTTACAAGAAGTAATCAATTAAGTGCTTCTATCTCACAGCTATTTGTGTCGGGTTCATGCAGTATATTGTAAGCACTGCACAGCCAGAGGTGATTAAACAAAGATCTAGTTACCGTCTAAAGCTTATTTATTGTTTAAAGTATACAGGCAGGTTTACAGCATCAGTGTGGGTAAATGTGACCTGAATCCTTGAGGACAAGGGAAACACTCTTAAACAGCTCATCTCAGTCCTCAAACTTTATTACAATATGAGCTATGTGCAAAACATCCATTAGTCCTAACACACACTGACAGTTTTACTAGTCCTGTGTGACCCGGACATAAGGACTGTGATCCATTGCAAGGACAGTACATCTGCAGGGGGACACTGTGTGTGTGTGTGTGTGTGTGTGTGTGTGTGTGTGTGTGTGTGTGTGTGTGTGTGTGTGTGTGTGTGTGTGTGTGTGTGTAGTTTACCTCGCTGTAACCTCCATCCATTTCAGTGTCAATGCCTCCGTTGCTCTTCTCTTTTCCCTTTTTCTTGTCCTTTTCTTTGTCCTTGTCCTTCTTTTTCAAGCACTTCTTCCACACACACACTGCACATGACAACACCACGCACAAGCTTACGATGCAAAGGGCAGCAACTGCCCATGATGGCACTGCAAGATGAAATAAACACACACATAGAGGATGCATAATTGATTTTTTTAGTCAGCCACTTGAATGCAAAGATAAACAGAGTGAGGAAAATCTTTCTTGATCATATTCTGTGGTGGTGTTGTATTGCATTGCAATGCTCAGTCAGGTGTTTTCATGTCCATCTCTTATGTATTCTGCTTGTTCTAAAGCATCATGGAAGCAATATTTGACTATAATATCATGTCACATATTCAAATACAAGATGACATTTTTTATGACTTGCAGTTTGCTTCCCCATAAAACATGCGCATAGCATTACAAACAGTACGCATTGACAATCCTGGTACGTCGGAACTAATACAAATGAATAACTTCCACACAAGAGGAACATAAAACGCAGTTCTAGAGTAGATTTTAAAAGTAGCCAACCTAACCTGTTTTTCTGTTACCTTTGAGTCAACGCTTGTTTGGCCTTATCATATGATGTGTGTGCCTTCCTCATTCAGTCACAAAATGCTAGACACTCCATGAGCTTTTACTGTTTTAGGATGATTTGCCATCCAATTATTTAAACTGACACAAACACAGATACTATCTTATTTATTAAGTGACTTGTATGATAAATGGAGATTACTTAGACCATTGTAAGACTCTTGCATTGTAAATGTTTGTTAACAGTGGCAGATAGTCCATTTTATTACTTTTGGTTGTGTGTGGTTTTTTTCAAATTCATTTTCATAACAATGACTGAATATTTTCGGAACATTATATTTTACGGCAGTTGCATAAAATCGTCTTGAAATGACAATAATATTTTGTTCTCGCAATTATTTCTGTGATATATTTTAGCAGGCTACGCACCACAACAGCATATCAGCATGATAGTTTAGTTATGTTATTCCGGACATTCCTTTGGTTCCAAAGGAACAGAGCATGACCTCAGAGTCTGACTCACTGTGGACGCTGTGCAGTTCACTCATGAACTTGTTGGGACTGTGGCCTCCAGAATGGCCGGGGTTGGTTGTTTCATTTGGCAAGTGGGTTGTTGGAGCGGGGGTGCCCGGTGCAGGGGGGGCAGCTCGACGGTTCCCAGTCATTATTGGACGAGTAACAGATCCAGAATTAAACTGACAGAGAAACACAGAGTCAAGAAAATATTGTCTCAGCCCTTAAATAACAACTTGAGTAATTTAAGGAACATCACACTATACTAAACAAAAAACAAAAAAAATCTATTTTGAGGAACAATCAAAACAGAACACATAAACACATACGCCCTCCAAGTTTCCTTAAATGCTTTTGATTAGATGTATCTGTAGCATTAATATGCTTTTAGAAACTGTATGACCATCAGTGTCAAATGACTCCTGTTTCTGCTGGCCTGGCACTAACACTTTAACACAGGATATGCAAGTAGCTGTCTCGGTCAAAGCTGCTGACATGCAGGGGAGAGGAAGGGGACAATTGAAGTTGAAGCGTCACGCGTGGACCGCTGCTGTTCCACTGTGAGCTGCAGGGGTCAGAGTCATGGGCCAAGGTCATGCTCAGTATCTACGAAAACAACAAGACTCCCATGTTAAAAAAAATGTAGATACCTTTTTTGCTATTCTGAAGTTGAGTAAGCAGATGAGATCTCACACCAAAGCAGGACACTGATCTCAGTTTATTTCTGCTTTTTCTGAAAAGACAGGCGCTAAACAGAAGCCACTGATTAATTACAGCTGCAGGAGCAAACAGATGTACCTAATGATGACAGAAAGAACACCATGTCTCACATGATACAGGTCTCTTATACTGATCACGTTATGTATTTCAATACTTATATATAATATTTCTGATTTGCTTTTGTAAAAGTTTGACTAAGTAATAATGAGTAATTCACAGATTTGATATTTTCACATGGTAATTTGAAATGAAATTACTTCAATTATTAATTGTTGAATATCGTGTATATAAAACATATGTAAACGTAACTAAATGTGTACATTTGCGTCTTTCAATATGTTTGATGCGGATGATAATGAATAATGAATGACCAGCAGCACCATATGTCCCCTTAACTTTAGTTAAAACAGCAGTTCAAACTCTTTTTACACCTCATCCAAAAAGTTAGCAAATTCATGACATTAATGTGTGCATTCTAGTGTAATTGCACCGTCACTGACAACTTAAGAGAGCCTTGTTTTTAACTTGACATTGGACATTTTCTCAACCTTCACAAGAACTGCATCTTTCATAGACACAAAAGAAAATCACGGAATTTGGAGGTAAAAACTAATAAATCACCCAAGGTTATTATGTTGCACCTATACTGTATCTGGTCAATAAGAGAATGACCCTCACCAACCTGATTATTCAAATTTTGTTATGTTTTACACAGTTACTTTTCACTGAGCACAGTTGGGAGAGAAATACATCAAAGTACTTTAATTTGATAAAACTAAGAGAAAGATAAGGACCCAGAGACATACCTGTATTCAGTCGCCCCAGCAGCAATGTCCAGACACACAGGTACTCCTTCTTCCCAGAGAGAGGTGGAGGAGGAGGAGGAGGAGGAGGAGAATAGATGACAGGACCAGAGAGGGCGGGACAGGCGGAGGAAAACAGTGAGAGAGGAAAGAGTTTTTGTATCACCAGTTCATAGATGTCACAAAGAAGAGAGCAGGTGTATGAAAAGCTGGATCAAGGGGGAGAGCAAGAGCGAGGTAGAGTAGGACAAGGTGGGGAATTGCAGCTCGGTCTTCTTCTATTGCTTACTTCTGTGTGTGTGTGTGTGTGTGTGTGTGTGTGTGTGTGTGTGTGTGTGTGTGTGTGTGTGTGTGTGTGTGTGTGTGTGTGTGTGTGTGTGTGTGTGTGTGTGTTACTTGTGAATGTGATCTTGTCCATCCTTGCAGGTCTCATGGGAGCACGGGTGCTTATTTGCGCCCCACCTCTTGTGACCTCTGTCCCATCCCAACAGGTCACCCTCACTGGGCCACTGATGCATATTCATTAGCGAAATGACATGGCTTTTTAAAGGCTCGTTAGCATAGTGAGAGTTCAGCAATAGAGGACATTTACATTCACTGTGGACAGCTCTGTATGTGTGTGTTGGAGTGTGTGCATCTGGCAGGAGCTGCAGAACTGTCTCATATTGTCTATGTATAGATGATGTTGCCTAATTTAGAAACTTAGGATGTGGTTTCTGCAGCAACACGGAGATCAAGTTCCGGCCCCGCCCCGTTCACCTTGAGGTACCAGACATACTGTAGAGATACTGTATAGAAGGAGGGAAGCAAGAGAGGGGGATGGGCAGGGGAGGGTGGGGTGACATCACCTCTGTCCTTGACATGTGGAAATACACACAATGCATGTTTCTGCTTATCGGGAACATTTTAGATCAACATGGATTATCACTTCCCAAAGTCTGCTATTTTAATAATGATGTGACAGTATGGTCAGCTGACTTTAGCTTTCAGCATTAGTACGTTTTCATGTGTAGAAAATAACAAGGGAGACCTAAGAACAAATTACATATAAACAGTATAACAACACAATTTGAAACACTTGACGTCTGGTGATGTTATATCTGAAGAATATAAAGCTTCTCTGCAAACATTCAGGAATTTCTTGAAATCAAACAGATCTTCATTTATGTGCTTTCTTAGAGACAAAGAGTGTTAATGGTGGACATAAAGCTTTTTAAAAGACATTGTAGGAAACGCATACGTGTTTTTTTTTTTTCTACACCTAGCACCATTCCTATGGACCATGTAAAGCAATATTATCAGATTATGAAAGAGACTTATGATTTCCATAAAGAAATGGTTCATTTGAACAACAAACTACACTGAACGAAAAATATAAATGCAACAATTTTGTTTGTGCTCCCATTTTTCATGGGATGAACTCAAAGATATAAAACATTTTCTATATATCGGTACAAAAAATAACCATTTCTGTCAAATATTGTTCACAAATCTGAAGAAATATGTGATCGTGAGCACTTCTCCTTTGCCGAGATAATCCATCCCACCTCACAGGTGTGGCATATCAAGATGCTGATTAGACAGCATGATTATTTCAGAGGTGTGCCTTAGGCTGGCCACAATAAAAGGCCACTATGAAACGTGCAGTTTTGCTTTATTGGGGGGGTCTGGGGGGGTCCGAAAACCATAGGGTTAAACCCTAACATGTCACCCATTGAGCATGTTTGGGATGCTCTGGATCGGCGCATA
Organism: Notothenia coriiceps; assembly: GCF_000735185.1. Classification (NCBI taxonomy): domain Eukaryota; kingdom Metazoa; phylum Chordata; class Actinopteri; order Perciformes; family Nototheniidae; genus Notothenia; species Notothenia coriiceps. Next base: position 218,174 of record NW_011359313.1, read on the forward strand.
CGACAGCGTGTTCCACCTGCCAATATCCAGCAACTTCGCACAGCCTCAGGGTCTGGGGGGGTCAGAAAACCAGTCAGTATCTAGTGTGACCACCATTTGCCTCACGCAGTGCAAAACATCTCCTTCGCATAGAGTTGATCAGGTTGTTGATTGTGGCCTGTGGAATGTTGGTCCACTCCTCTTCAATGGCTGTGCGAAGTTGCTGGATATTGGCAGGAACTGGAACACGCTGTCGTATACGCCGATCCAGAGCATCCCAAACATGCTCAATGGGTGACATATTAGGGTTAGGGTTAGGATTTAACCCTAGGGTTTTCGGACCCCCCCAGACCCACCAATAAAGAAAAATGCACGTTTCAGAGTGGCCTTTTATTGTGGCCAGCCTAAGGTACACCTGTGCAATAATCATGCTGTCTAATTAGCATCTTGATATGCCACACCTGTGAGGTGGGATGGATTATCTCGGCAAAGGAGAAGTGCTCACTATCACAGATTTTTTCAGATTTGTGAACAATATTTGAGAGAAATGGTTATTTTGTGTAAATGGAAAATGTTTTAGATCTTTGAGTTCATCTCATGAAAAATGGGAGCAAAAACAAAAGTGTTGCATTTATATTTTTGTTCAGTGTAGTTGAATCTTTAAAACTCTAAATCTTTCTAAATTCTCAATGTTTGTCTGTCACTTTACTTCAATCGCAGTCTCCCGCCGTCTCCCGCCGCCTGTCTTCGTATATCTTCGTCTCTCTCCATTTCCCGCCGTCTCTGTTTGGTTCCCGCCGTCCCTCTTCGTCTCTTTTCGTCTCGCTTCGTATCACTCCGTTCCGCTCCCTGGTAAATACATCCTGTTGAGCGGGATCTACAGTTTCCAGTATTTTCCGTTTCCAGCTAGAAACTAGTGCGTTTATGTTATATCTAGGGTTTGTAATAAAATAAGCCCCTGTGCGGAAGGGTTCATCTCATTTCATTCAGCTAGCTAGCAGATGCTAATGTTATCTACGCAGCTTCTAGCTGTTAGCAGTGATCAGAAAATAGTTACACGAGTTTATAACGCTAACCAAGTAAACTAACTTTACACTGATTTTTTCAAAGTGAACATTGACTGACGCTGAGTAGTAGAGGTGGAAGAAGTAAAAGTAGAAGCACCACAGTGTAGGAATACTCTGTTAGAGTTAAAAGTCCTGCAATCAAAATGTTACTCAAGTAAAAGTAAAAGGTTTGATTCGTAATTATACCTTATTTACCGAAAGTAAAAGTAATATTTATGCAAATTGGCCCATCCCAGAATAATATTTGTCATATGTTTTGATTATAATTATTGCTGTATTGATGTGTTTATGTGGTAAAGGGGTAGCTAATTTGTATTACTTTGTAGTTTACTTTGAATTTACTCCAGGTGTAACTAAAGTCTTATTTAAGTGTTGATTCTTTTTCACATTATTAATCCAAACGTGAGATGTAAGACTGTAGCCCTAAATTGAAATCCATCCTGTGTCAAATGTTTGTAAACTAAAACTGTGCTGCATACATTATATTGTTGGAATTTTAAGCCCATCTGTAAAGTTTTGAGGCAGTAGTATTTAAATGTCTTGTTGCTTTTTATGGAATACCAAAAGCATATTTGGAAAAAATTGTAAATTGTGTATTTTCTCTTGCAATTGATATTTATGTTTCTTTCAGGTTGCAGGGATGCCGCCAGTGGAGCGTCTTCATCTGGATCATGTTGTGCAGACTGTGTGTGCGTTGGAGTCAGTTGTCCTCCGCAGTTTTGGCCCTGAAGGAGGACAGGTTCTGTTCACCAGAGACACGGGACAGGCGATGTTGAGTCGCAGTGGGGCTCGCATTCTCACTGCGCTACGACTTGAGCATCCACTGGCCAGGTAGGTAACACACACACTCTGTCACTATGATAGTCTTTGACAAGTGACATTTTATATTTTTTATATATTTGTGTGTTTTTGGTTTTAGGATGGTGGTGGAGTGCGTCTTGAAACACAGCACTGTAACAGGCGATGGATCCAAGACGTTTATCCTACTGCTAGCTTCATTACTACGGATGATTCATAAAATGGCCTGCAAGGAGCCTAATGTGTCCCACACCTACACCTCCAGGCAAACGGCAGAGGCTTCAACTGCCAGGCACTTGGCTGACAAAATTCTGGCATTTGCATTGGAGGAGCTAGATGATCTCATAGGCATGGGAGTGATTCCATATGGATGCTGTCTGTCATGGGAGGATTTCACTGCAAAAAAACATTTATCAGGACCCTCAAACAATGACTGTGTTCAAAAACTGCTGACATCATTCTTTCATTCACGTCTGGGTCGTTCCCACTGTGACTTTATAAGCAAACTAACCTATGAACTGTTGACTCACTGGAAGTTTAAAAGGGACCAACCTTCCTTATCACTTGAGTTTGTAAATGACAACTTGGATGCATTGCACACACCTGTGTCAGGCTTCCCTATCAGTTGTTCACGTTTGATTGAGGGGCAAGTCATTCACAGAGACTTTGCTACACCGTGCCCTCAGACTGAACAAAAGGCAGTTAAAGCTGCAGTTTTCTCTGGTTACCTACAGCCAAAATTGCTCAATGCAGGACAAGTGCTGCAGCTGGGATGTGGAGAGCAATGGATGGAGGAGAATTCAAAGAACAACAGAAGTATAGTGCAGTTTAGCGCCTGGACAGAAAGGTCCCTGAAGTGTGTCTTTGCAAACCTGCAGAGTTTGGGTGTCTCTGTGATCCTTTCTGCAGTGAAACAGTCGGCTGCTGTCCTGTCTTTAGCTGCACAGGCAGAGATGTGCGTTGTGGAGTGTGTCAGTGAAGATGAGCTGTCTCTCTTTGCCCAGCTAAGTGGGGCCAAACCTGTCTCAGACTGCTGGATGGTTGAACCAGAGCACGTCGCTACACTAACCTTTTGTAGACCAATTCTGCTGGGAGCCCATAGGTATAAACATGTCTCTTTGCCACTCATATAACATGTATATTTAAAAGTCAAAAAAATGCATACAATTCCTTATCATAGATAATAATTGATTTAACATACATGTATATTGTTTTGATTTTCTCAATCTTCTTTGATTCATGAATGTTCAAATTTGACTTTTTCTCCCACAGGTATGTCCATGTGGCTTTCAATGATTCAGAGGAAAGGGTCACGGTCAAACCATGTAGTCTGGTCATTTGTGGCCTAGGGGAAGGACAAACTGAGCAGTATACATGTGCATTTCGAGACGCCATCCGCATGCTCCTTTCAACATGGGAGCCCATGGGTATGACTGCAACCACAGCCTCAAAGAGAACCTTGCAGTCAACCAAAAGCACTTCTTCACATGTGGATCAGATCCCCAATGTACCTCCCTTCCAGCAGTCTGGGTTGCAGCCAGGTTATGTCATACCTGCTGGAGGGACATTCGAGTTTCTCTTACACCATGCCCTCCTACAAAATGGCACCAGTTGCTCAGCCTCTGATGACATAGTTACGAGTGGCCTTGCTGTTTCCCAGCTCTTGGCAAATGCTCTACTGATCGTGCCCAGACAGATTTATTCCCACAGTCCAAGACATTTCCTGCAGGCTCAAGCAAGGTTCCAGACTATTATTCAAAACCATTCCCACCCCTTTAGCCTTGTCTACAAACAGGAGCACAGCTCAATCTTTGGGGAAAGTGCATTTCCTCTAGAGGAGGATAAACTAACAAAGCATCGTTTTACTGAGGCTGACGTGTCAGCAAAACTGTTCATGTCAGACTCCGGCCTTGAATCTGTGTCTTGTAAATACCAGCTACTTCTGGCTGTTCTGCAGTGTCTCTCAAGTATTCTCCATGTAGACACCGTGCTGCACACACACACTGCCTTACACACTCAGTCACGCAGACTTGCTAACACTTCCTGGGAGGGCACAGACGACGAGACTGAAGACTGAGATTGTTTTTTATCCAAAAGGTAAAATAATTAATATATTTTTGTATCATTCAAAAGGTGGAAGGAGATAATTTGCAGATTGCTCTAGCAATATTAGTAACACATGTATTGGAAATGCAACTTTATACTTCCACTGTAATAATAAATTAAATGTAATGGCAGCACTGTTGTATTGTTCAGTTTTTGGCTATTAAAATGTTGCAGTGGTTCTTCACCAATCAGTCCAATCAAGTCTAGGTTTACCAACACCAAATAAAACATCAAACAACTTGGGCAGAATGGGCAATTGTTATCATATAATTTAGTCTTTATCTACTGTGTGTATGTGTAGAAGTGTGGTAGAGTTAATGTTGATTTTGGCGTATTTTCTCTTGAGTTTTCATCGTGGTTCCTATTTTTCTCTTCCTTATCTCGTTTGTCCTGCCCTCTTCCTTTGGCCAGTACACATAATGTTACATAAGAGGCATAAACACAGAACAACATGGAGCCATGTCTCACATATGAACATAGTTCTTTTTATAATCAGCGTTATCTCCATAGTGGGGGTGGGGTGTCTGAGAGGGCAACACCTGGCTGTCAACAACCAAATCAAAGGGTACTTCCTTGTGCTATAATCAGAGGAAAACTAACTTTTCTCACCTCTTTTTGGATGAAAAAGTGAGTCATTAGAAATAACATGACTCACTACCATACATAATTGTGCACTGTTTACTGTAATCTGTCTATACGCCTTGTTTTGAAACACATATTTGGATTGATTGTGATGGCATGACTAGGAAAACAAAAACACTTCTTGGCTTGGATCAAACTACATGAGTCACACTTGATGGCCATGAATATCAAAGAAAGGAAAGCTGGGAGGAGTATTAAGAATGTATTTTTCCATTGCGCACACAGATTAGGCCCTGGATGTTGTTTTGAGTCTTATCAAGGCACGTCCACCCATCTAAGCCAGTGCATTCCCCTATATCCTGCACCACTATATCCAACATGCCAAGGAAAGTCAGTTTGATAGTATCTTATTTTAATAGTGAAGAATTTGCTCTTGTAGTTAATGTATTTAACTCAGTGACCTTCTCAGAAATGGCTTAAAGAAAAACTACAGCAACAAGACGTTCGCTGTGTGAGTAACTGCATGCCATTGCAAAACACCTTCAGAGTCAGTACAATTTCTTTTATTCGGCTCTCATTAATTTTGCCTCTGTGAAACATAGTGCATATGGTATAAATCAAGTCCAGTCTATGTAACATGGAAAGAACATTATAAAATACATCATCAAATTTAAAACACATGTACCATACAACCATCTATGTGTATAAATCTTTTACAAATAAAAAAAGACATTTACAAACTTGACAAAAAATGAAAAGGCGTTTTTAGAAAGGGCATGTTAGGGATGGAGACAATAGGAAGGGTACACATAAAATGTCACAATGTAGAAACCGAGATGCTACTCTAATACCGAGCTAGGTGAACCACACTGACCGCAGTTCCCAGCTTAGCATTGAATCGGCTATAGTCACCATAGTTTTATATCTGTGTTGTAAAAAAAAGGACTGTAGAATTTCATTGGCTATTGCTGTAGTGATGGTAGTGGCCTTTTCTGAGGCCCTGATCCATGATTCTTCTGGCTGTCAAGTGATGGCAATAGAAATGTGATCCATATACAATAATATGATCTTTTGTTTAGATAATTAGCAGTTCACAAACACTAATTACAGTCAAATGACCACACAATTATGTCGTCAATACATTGCCACTGAAGCACAGATGACACCCATTCTATAGTTGGGCCTTATAACCACATTGCATCTATATATTCCAGAAAGGGTTGGCCTAAGTGTCAGTAGCACAGTTATAGCTGATGTATTATGTACTAATCAGAGATATCCGCACACAGCCTATCTTAGATTGTCCCACTTGAACAAGCAGTGTTTATGGCAGTGGAGAGTCATGTGACTCTAGGAATAGCATCATGCAACGTTAATAAAGGACTACAGGATGTGATGGTGGGACTCACACCACCTCCCGAGACTTCCTGATGGCGCAGCACAGGAGCATGCTAAAGATCATCCCAAACACCTGCAAAAGAAAGAGAGACATACATTACTTGTGTTTGTTCTTTACTCACCTCTGCCCTGCGCTCATCCTCCAGGGCAGCTGACACTTAAACTTGATGAGTTACAGTAAATCCCACGCTTACCATAACAACCCCAATGGTGATGCCGGCTCCTCCAATGATGTGTAGCTTGGAGTCAAACACCTCGTCAATGGCATCAGGGCAGCTCTGCAACACACCAGCATAATTCCTTTCAGCTTCCTCTAAGCCTATGCTGAACAACATGACGTGTGGTATTGCACACTTAACAGACAGCCTGAGAGCATACGGGCTCTTGTAAACCAGTGTTGCCATAGTTACACTGCAAAGAGGCTGAGGAAATTAGTGTGCAAAGGAAATGATAACCTATGGCACACGTTTGACAATTATTTGACATACAGTAACGTAATTGCTTCCTAACAGCTTTTAGAACTTATGGATCTTCTTTGCTATTGAAATATGATGTTCTTTCTCTAGCTCTTGACTGAAGTACCTATCTATGTTGGCATCCAATCTATACAATCATTCAGAGTAGTTGTACCTTAGTAATGAGCTTCTCAAGTAGCTCTCCCTGGGGACAGGTGTCTTTGTCAGCCTCTTCTACCGTACCAGTTGGCCCGCAACAGTTCAGCTGTGGAAAAAAGTAATGCCTTTAGAACACAAGATGGAAGAGGGAATAGACATCTATAACTTAAAGTATTTTAAAGGAACATTCTTGTTACAATTGTTATGTTGTTATCACAATGAGGTTGCTAGTCAACTGGTGGAGGCACTGTCCAAAATAACCGATCTCCAAAATAACCTATAATTTTTCTTACATAACTATTGGTGCAGAGATGAAAGGAACCCAACATGTTCATGCTGTTAAGAAGTTATGTAAGTGTGTGTTTAGACCAGCTGTTTCCCCCTAGATGATATGCTGTAGGATAATTGCCTCCTGGCTCACTAAAAAATAAAGTACAGGTGCTTATTTTCCTAAAATGTGGTATTTTGCTGAATTTCCAACTTCTAATCATCTTAAACATTTTTGATATTAGGCGGCACCGACAACTTTCCCATGGGAATACATTGCTTTAAGGAAATATTGCGTGTCAAGTTATTTTAAGATAAGATCTAAGTCTACCTGAATTAGTGTGAAGCTGAAACTAAAAGACATGGCTCACCCCAGTTTGAATCATCCGCAGAGTGTCTCTGAGTCTCTTATCTGAATTTGGCATCTTGAACTTCTTGTAGGTCTGCATGTAGGATGATGTGATGTCGTTTACCACCTGAAAAACAGCAGCAAGACGGTAAAATAATACTTTATACACATAACTCACATTCATTGTGGTACCATTCATGTTTGTAGCTTTGTAGAAAAGTTCTATCCAAGTAAATGAATCATTGTTACATACACTTGTACATTACCTTGCTTTGGTTGGAAAATACCCAGATACCAGCCGCAACTTCAATGGCAAATATGATAAGCAGGAAGAAGAAGAACTGCAAAGAGATAGACAAAATGAAACTCTTTTGATTGCTTGAATGTGTGCAGGCGTGTGCGCATGTCTTTTGAATGCATGTGTGAAAAAGTTACAAGGTCACTTGAGTGTAGCTGAACCTAATTTTTAGGCTCCTCCCTCTGGGAGATTTAGTACAAGAAGATTAGGGCCAGACAGACAGGGAGGGAGGGGGAGAGACAAGTGCTGCGAAATCTAGAGACTCTTCTCTGGCCTTGATACTGTTCAGTAAACAAAGATGAATGTAGCTTATATTTATTGGAGAGTCCAATGTAGGTCTACAATCCACACTTGCTTAAGTTCAGTAACAAGGCCATATGCTGCTGAGTAAGATTGTGACAAATACATATAGACCCGGATATAGTATAAGAAACTGTTTTAAATAGTTTACGTTTAATGTTAGTTAAGTGCAGAACACAAAAGATGGTACAAACCATTCCCAGCATACATGGGGACTCCTGGATGGCCCCACAGCAGCCCAGAAAACCCACTACCATCATTAGAGCTCCAGCTGCTATCAGGATATATACACCTACACACACATACAGAGAATCACAGACATATACAAGCATATTTTGCAGCGCTCACATAATCCAAAATGTAACTTTGCTTAAATGATAAGGGATAATGTTCCATCTCAAGGACAGAGGGAATCTTACCCGTGTAAAACACATTTGGAGAGTCTGTTTCTTCAAACAGGCCTTTGGTCTGTGGGTCTAATCTCAGCCACAGGCCTATAGTGAAGACAGCAGTGCCTGCAAGCTGAAACACAACATCATGTTTATTTTCACAAACAGTTCTGCAGTTAGTTATCATACCACTAAATGCACAATGTAAACAGTCAACCTGATAGTACATATAAATGATATTAGCGAGAAACTAAGCTGAAGTTCTTGTCATTCGTAAGCACTCTCCATATTTATGCAATATGCCATTTGACATCTTGTGTATTTCATTTTGATTTTACCACACCAGTTTACTTAGTGCTGTCTGAATTTTAAAATGTTTCTGCTTCCAGTTATCATTTAAAACATGTACTAACTAAGCATTCTTGTGGTCTAATTGTTACATGTTTTTCTCAGTTATCAGTCGAGGAAGAGGTCTTCACAGTCCTTTCTGTCATATCTAACTCCTCACCCACAACATTTCCAACAAATCTATTGAAAAGGCCTTTTTTCAACTCTTAAAAAGTATAGGTCTGGGGACAGACATTTGTAACTCCTCACCAATGAGACTTTGATATTATAGTGTAGAACACATTGATGTATTAAAACACATTGATGGAGGCAGGAAAGGCTGTAATTTGCTCATCTAACTGTGTAAAAACAAGGACCCTTTGTGTTTGTATTGTCCGTTCATGGTACCAGAGATTGTGTGATGTGCTACACATTGACTCACTTACAGGGCTTGGCAGCATACACAGGTCTGTGAATATTTAACTTTAAAAGTCAAACCGAAAGATGGCAATCTGTTTCATTCCAAGTGTGTTTGTGTATATTTGGCCATTCTGTTGATGATTTTTACCTACTCTTTATTCTAGGATGTCTTATATGCCATTGTGTAAACAAAAGAGCAGGTTAGAGCAAAGAACAAATGTGTACTACTAGTCCAGTAGTCTTTTCCACCTCTTCCTTCCTCTCTCGTTCTCACACACAATCAATCCAACACCACATGATTAAAAGTAAAGCACACCTACCCAGAAGAAAGAGTTGAAGACAAACATGAGATATTTCACACACTTGATTCCCCCAGCGACAGCCATGCTGATCCAGTCAACACAGTTCACAGCTCTGAGTGATTTTTAACTATCTGCTTCCCATGTGGCAGTAAAACATAATGGTGTCAGTTAAAAAAAAACGTGGTGAAAGGAGAGATTGTTTTCACTACCACGCCTTCATAAAATCACATGACTTCTACAGTTAGGGAGTGGCAAGAGAGCCGTGTTACTCAAAAATCTGACCTCCATTGTTTAATCTGAAATGAACTCCTGCCTGTGTTCCTTCCTCTCTTTTGTCCCATGTTTATACACACACAGCTTATGTTTTTAACTTCTGCATTTCTAAAAGTTATGCTGATACATACATTTTGATATAGCAGGAAGTAGGACATAGGGCTCTGTCTAGGCATGTTAGCCAAAAACATTTTTAAATACCTGCCCAGCAGCATATTACCTGCTCTGTTATCTGAACTGTGCGCACAGTTACTAGACTGCTCTAAAATTTGACTACTACCTATGTCTCACAGAAGCTGTTTTATTGAAACCAAGGTCTGTTAACCAAACTTGATGCACTGACACAACGATGCACATAGACACTCTTGTTGTGTCCAGATGATCTGTGATCAGATATCTGGGTCATGTGATCTGTGGCTGCATAATGACCAGTGTATCATATATTCACTTCCTGCTCAGTCCAACACAAATGGGAAGTGTCTGCACTTTCATTGGGTTGGGATGTTTGAGCAGGATTTTTCTATGAATTGAAATTCAATCAAGGACATGCATTTTCAATTCATGGTCACCATCCTGGCTTCTTACTGCTAGTATTTACAGACACTGGTGATTTTTACAACTTATAGTGGATTTTTTGTATATTTGTAATACCCATAATTGGTTGTGTTGCCTGGGATCATTTGCATCTCACACATAAGCACACACACACTTTGGGAAATCCCTGCCCTGTAATGGATGGTTATTCTAGGCTCTATCTATAGCTGCACTGCACACATAATAAACGTTCATAAATGGGCAAAGCATTCATGTGAAACCACAAACACATCACAAACAAACTGACAGAAGACACACCCTGCAGGCTTAGCTGGACACAAATAGCCTCCATGGGATATCTAGGATTCATTCACACTCTCACTCCATGACATGCGCAACTGTTCACATAACGTGAGGAAGAAGAAGCGTTCATTATTATAATATCAGGGACATTCTCCACCACAAGAAAGCGCCCCCCTCCCCCCATTGCATTTATTAAAATGCTGTGCGCGCAAACTCCAAAGAGTAGTCTGCACGGTGGAACTGGGTCACTTGGCCACCGGGGATTATTCGTCCAGCCCTTTCGGTCTCCACGCATATTGGGACGCTTTGTATTTAGTTGTTGTCAGTACCCAAAATAATGCAGGGGCACCTCGAGGATATACTGTGATAAGAAACCGAGACTGTGAGCACTCGGTACGATCCTGCATCTGGGACGTCGTCTTATTTCATTCAAGATAGTAACCGGCTCACACACGAACGCGCATGCACGCAAAGCTCTCTCTCTGTCACACAGACAGGGTGTATAATTTATTCTTTAAGAAGAATACAATTTATCGCTTCAAACTCACCCAGAATACGAGGTTGAAGGCGAACATCAGATATTTGACGCACATCTCTCCCCCCGACAGTGCAGCCATGGCGGTGCTTGATCTATCTCACTTCTGCTGGTAGCACCAATTAAAACACTCAGTAGAAAAGAAGACCTTCGAAATAACAGTCAGTATGCAGATTGAGGTTATTTGCCGACGCGTCGCGCTGGTACGCGCACCGTGCTGTGCGCGCTTGTAGTGGTCCGCCCCCACACAACGGTCTGCACAGCCCCCTGGAGACTTTTTTTATTTATCACAACATTTTAACTTTATGCTTTTACATGTTACATTTCTAATAAAAAAATTCAAAGACATCTACATTAAATTAAAGGGCTGATAATTATTGGAGGGTTTTTTGTGTGAGTTATCAATCATGTAATGGTGTTGGCATTTGTGGAAATGTTTTCTAAAGTTATCATATTCTTTTAGAGGGGCTTGAAATAGCAGTTTGCGAGACTAAGTGGGGATTTAGTGCACGAGTGAGACTATCTCTAGTTGTCCAAATAGGATTACAGAGAACATCACCATTTTTAATTGTTAGCATGTAGCTCTGATAGAAAACCTTAAAGTCTGCACTCAGCGTGCGTCTTTGCTTCATACAATGGTACATCAGAGCCCTGCACAGCAGCCTAAGGTGGGCTTTTTGACCACAAGTTCCTGCAGCACCATGAGCTGTGGGATGACGTAATTTTCCCAGAAAAGAAAAAGCGCGTTCAGGGATTGAATATACTGTACATGAATGAACACGGTGCACGAGCTGTGCATCTCCCCCAGACAAATTCCTCACGCACCCGCACTCAAACAAACAGAAAGTGACCAGAATTATCCTTCAGTTCAAAACACCAGTTTGTCAATATCATTCATTTTGGTAATTATATTGTATGCATGTGTGTTTTGTGGTCTGCATCAGAATTTTGAACCATCCCCTAATTTACCTATCAATGTGGGGTTTAGGAATTTAAACTAATGGTGTTATCCATGCATACATGATTTACTTAAAAAGAAAGGAAAAAACATTTTTTTATACGTACGTAAAGTTTGCACCCGAGAGCATTGACCCATACACTTTCCCAGGGTGTGTGTGTGTGTGTGTGTGTGTGTGTGTGTGTGTGTGTGTGTGTGTGTGTGTGTGTGTGTGTGTGTGTGTGTGTGTGTCTGAGAGAGAGATTTTGGCAGAGTTCAGTGTTGTGTTTGTGCACGTCTACCACCACAACAGTGTCATTGCGTGAGATATCTCCAGTAAGTGTGTTTTCCAAAAGGATTGTTTGGGTTGGCGTCGATACAGATACGTATGTGTAGACTAATCACTCAGCCAGGCGATCAGTGGGCATATCCTGGTATTGTCCTGCTGAGTGTGTTTGATGGTGTCAGTCTGCAGGCACTGAGATTTGGACTGAGTCATAGTCGGCCCTTTTTTATAAACCTGGCGAGGGCGGGGGTCTTAAAGGCCAGCTTTGGCGGCTGGGCGGGGTGGTATGCTCTTTCCTATAAAATAGATTCCAGGCAGGTTGAGCATTTTACCAAGTTCTGAATGTTGGACAACGACCATCACACACCGATCATTATGACATGACTGTGTGAGGTCAACATTTTGGATTGCATTTGCCTTTTCTTTGCAACTCTGTGGATTAACTGGAGACATGGAGGTAGGACTTGCTGCAGTTTAGAGAATTGAAGATTATTACTGTTATTAAAACAGCCGGCAGACAACTCAGAGTAATGTGATATTATAACAGGACATGATTCTGAAATATGTGATGCTCATGATAATGGAGAGCATATCTACATGTGTTTCAGGTGTGTATGAGGCGGTATTTGCGAGAAATCTGGGTTCTACTGCATCTGACATGTGAGTATCTGAAGGTTATTAATTTATTTTTGTTGTTTGCACTTAAAAGTCAAACTCTCTTATAGACCAATAATATGTGAAATGTTTCATATAAGATCTCCTCTTTTTGTACTCTCACTGACAGTTGCATATTGTGTCTTTTGCATGTGTTCAGCTTGCGTGGCAGCTTTGACAGGGAGATGCAGTCTCTTCGGACGGGACTACGTGCACACGTTTGATGGGGTTTTATATGAGTTTCCTGGAGATTGCAGCTATCTGCTGGCTGGAGACTGCAGCCATCGCTCCTTCACACTGCTGGGTGAGTCACACTCAGACAGTTCAATAAAAAATAAATAGATTTAAATTCTACAGGCATCTGATGCTCATCCAGTGCAGATCAGTGGCTTGTGCATAGTCACAGCCATGGGTTTGATTCTCACTGGGATATGTATGCCTCAATAGTCTAAGTACTTGCACGGACATTTAAAAAGCTTACTCATTTTCTCTCCCTTTTAATTTACTGATGACCCAGAGATCATCGTTGTTATCATTATGTTATTTCAAACTGTTATTGTCGGTTGAAGGTTTCATAATAAATTAAATGTATTTTCAACCCATAGGTGATTTTGCCAATGGCAAAAGAACTGGAGTCACTCTGTTTCTGGGGGATGCCTTCGAGCTGCACCTGTCTGTAGACGGACGGCTCTCACAAGGAGAAAAAAGGTTGAGATAGAGAATATTTAAGTAGTCGTGTAAAAATAATATAATTATGTGAGTAATCAAATTGTCTTAGTCGAAAAAATAAAATCACCCCATAGTGTGTCTCCTTTTTTGCAGACTATCTGTGCCCTACGCATCTCACGCTGTGTTTGTGGGCTCTGAGCTCGGCTTCTATAAGCTCTGGAGTGAGGAGTTTGGCTTCACTGTTACCATTGATAATGGAGCCAACATCGCCTTGACACTGACCAAACACCATGCAAACCGCACCTGTGGCCTCTGTGGCAACTTCAACTCTGCATCAGCTGATGAGTATACTGCGCAAGAGGGTAAGATCATTCAGGACAAAGGGGTAAAATCAACAATCTGTAACTTTGTATCTGGGATATTCGGATGTTTGAGAGCAAAGCAAGGGCAAGTTCCTTATTATTGGAATCAAGGAAAGGATTTGAGTCACCAGCACTCAGCAACAGGAAGAGTAGCAGCTCAGTACAGGAAAAGATAACAAGGTCAAAGAAAGCAAGAGGAACAGTAGTGGGAGGATGAGATTAAGGAGAAATCTTTCAACTTGTTTATATGTGTGTGTTTGTGTGTGTTTTCAGGATTCCTAACAGATGACAGTTATGATTTTGCTAATTCGTGGGCAGTGAAGGGGGCCGATCAGTCATGTCGACGTGTCTCAAAACCCAGCCAGTCTTGTAACAGCACCAAAAAGAGTTCAACGGTGAGAGAACAATTTATACACAGATACATATACACACATCTACACACATGTTGACATTGTAAGTTCTAGTTCGACTTGGTACAGTACTGTGTAAAAAAATATTGTAATAGGGAAGAATTGTTGAACAGTTTCTAAATATCTGATCATTTTACTTAGAAATCTGGATTTTGCCTTACAAACTCTAAAATGAAATGGAAAACATACTGTTAAATTATCTTGGGGTGCCTTGATGGCCTAGAGATGAAGGTGCCAACTCTCTATGTTGCATATCATTACAAATCTAGCTTTTCCCTTATTTCCAGTTATCTCCCTTTTTGTATCTGTCTAATTTAATGAAATCTCCCAGGAATATCATAATTGTGTCTTGCAAAAGCCTTATAATTGTAACTATGCCAGTCAAACCGTTAGCTTGTGTTGCCCAATATCGATTCAGAAACCTTATTTTTACATTTCATAATTTTTCCCCTGGTGCAAATGGGCTTTCAGGTACAATAGGTACGAGTTTTGTTAAAAAGGAACAGCTGGCGAGTAACAGATCTGACAGGTGTGAGTGCGGTTCTGTAACATGTTTACTGTAGACGTTGTGTGTGGGCTGATCACTGAAAATCAGCCATATTTAGCAAGAACATTTTGTCCACATGAACACCCACGTTTGATGAAACCAGTAAAGGCTACATGACAGTGTGAAACCATCGGGTGTCATCAGCTTCTCCTTCACTAACCGCAAACTGATCCTGCGTCTCTAAACAAAATGGTGCTCCAGTGTAACTGGGATTCATGTAGTAGCTCCCAAAGTCAGAATATTAAATATTGGTTTAAGCTTAAGATATATTCATTGATTGAGTATTTGTTTTATAATTTAAACTTACTCTCTGTTTGCCTAACTTATTTTATGGTTTACAAATCATCAACATTCTGTTTCCATCATGATGACACTAGAAGCCCATCTTCATGTTTACCTAACAAATGTCATTTTTAAAATCCTTTATCCCTTATTTACATAAGCTGGCAAGACATGACAGCCCATGCATGATAACTGAAGAGTACTTCTGTTTTCAGTCATAAACAACTAGGGTCTTAAAAGCAAACAAAAATGAACATCACTATCAGCTACTATACACAAAACTTTTTTTTATTTCATCTGATATGTTGAAATGGTTTGACCACATTGCTTCCTTGTAATTAATTTTGCATGCATGTGTGTTTATGTAGATTTTGTCCAGCTGCAGTGTGTTGCAGACGTCCACTGTGTTTCTGCACTGTGCCCACCTGGTCTCTCCCGAGGCCTTCCTTATTCTGTGTCAGGGGGAGGTGTGTCACTGTGACCAGAGGGAGGCAGAGGACTGTTACTGTCCAATCCTGTTGGAATACGCTCGAACGTGCCACGCCCACGGGATACTTCTGCGTGGCTGGCTGGAGGAGAGCCAGTGCTGTAAGTTTGTCAGTCATTACATAGGCAGTCACAAGTTATAAAGTCACATTTATAACCATAATTTATGTGTTCAGTCCCCAAGTGTCCAATTGGGATGCAGTACAGTGAATGCACCAAGTCCTGCTCCACAACCTGCCACAGTCTCAACATCCAGGAAGTCTGCAAGGAAGAGTGTGCGGATGGCTGCACCTGTCCTGGTAACCTCTCACTCACTGCATCTCCCTTGTTTTACTTTCTGTCACTCTGTTACTAACACACATGGTGTGCGTTTGTGTCTCAGTGGGCAAGGTTTTGGACGGTAACCGCTGTGTGGAGGTATCTCAGTGCTCCTGTGTGCACATGGGACGACATTTCCCTCCAGGATCCTCTATCTCTCAGGACTGCAACACCTGGTGAGGGAGGAATTACATGCAGAAACATGTATTAATACACAGATACAGATGTACTGCTATATTAAAATGTTTCCTGACATTTTTTTCCCTGCAGTGTGTGCCGTCACGGCTCGTGGGAATGCACCAATGAAGGCTGCCCGGGTAAGATTGACGTACTGTAGTAGTACCTGACTTTCACATACTACTGGTATATTACGTCCTGAGTTGCTAATTTCCAGTGTTATGTCTTTGTTTTATGTGTAGCTGAGTGCTTGGTGGTGGGCCAGTCTCACTTCAAGACCTTTGATAACAAGTTCTTCACTTTCACTGGTCACTGTCAGTTTCTGCTGGCAAGAGACTGCACAGAGAACATGTTTTCTGTCATTATTGAGAACGTACAGGTAATGGATGTTTTCTTTGATTATTTGTATCTCTTACTTTCCTGCCACTAGCTGCTTGACACTTACAGAATTGAGGCTGTTGATTTTGTGTTTCAGTGTGCAGATGATCAGGATGCTGTGTGCACACGCTCAGTGACACTCAGCCTGTCCTCTCTGGAAGACATGACAGTGAAGCTAAAGCACGGAGGAATTGTCTCTGTCAACAGCATGGACATCCAGACCCCGATGCTTCATGGTATGCCACTTTGGCACAATAGTGAATATATTTCGCAAGCCTCTAATCAAACTACGGTATACTGTATATGGTGATAAATAATATATAATATCTTTCATTATTCATTATTTATTCATAGTGTACTTCAAAATGCATGTTATAAAGTCCTTCTCAACCACAGCTTTACTGTATATGAACAGACAAGTCATAAATCATATTTGTAAGAGAAAGATAAAACAATTATTATACTACACATAAAATAAAGTACAGTCAAATATTGCACTTCAACCTATTGTATTTTGAAGAGGCAAAACATTGGCTCTAAGATATGAAAACACATTTTTCCTCCTAAAATCATTGAAGGAATGTAGTCAACACCAGTATATAAACATAAATAAAAAACACTTTTAGTCTAATGGATTCCTCAATAACATTTTGGTCATTAGCATCAGCACTGAAATGTAAGTTGTTGGAATCACTTTTAGTTGTTTCAAATGTTTACAACAACATTATATTAAATCCATCAAGTTAGCTCACTGTACACTTTAACAGGGCGTCTGCAAATCCAGAGATCTGCGCAGTCCTCAGTGCGTGTGAAATTTGGAGATGACCTTCGTCTGGACTGGGATGGGCGAGGCCGAGTCCTCCTAAAGGTATTAGAAAAGCCAATTTAATGGAAAAAGTATTTGAATTTCAGCATTGGTACATATGTTATAAGATGAGCAAACATGTTTACTGAACCCTGTCTTCCTCCACAGCTGGGACCCCGATGGGCAGGACAGACTTGTGGTCTCTGTGGAAACTTTAATGGTAACCAAGGTGATGACTTCCTGTCTGGATCTGGTCTGGTTGAGGCGAGTCCTCAGGCATTCGGCCAGGCATGGAGGATCAATGGAGACTGTGAATCTATCCACAGACATGAGACTGATCCATGTGCCATCAACCCCAAAAGAGGTATGACACACATATAGAGGAAAACATAACCACAGATTTGACAACAAATTCACCTCTGCTGCTTCTTTCAGTGCGTTTTGCAGAAGAGGCGTGTTCGGTGATGATGTCAGACGTGTTCAGCCCGTGCCACTATCTGGTGAACCCGGGTCCGTTCCAGCGGTTCTGTCGGTATGATGTGTGCGCTTGTGTGGACGGGGAGGAGTGCCTGTGCTCTGCTCTGTCTGCGTACGCTGCAGCCTGCACTGCCAGAGGAGTGCTGCTCAGCTGGAGGTCTCCCTCACTCTGCGGTAACTCTCACACTGAAGCACACACAGCTGATCTTTCATATGCACATACAATGGTAAACATCCAAACATTCCTTTTTTTTAGAATAGCATTGTAGAGCGAACGTAAAAGTCTATTATGTTGTTTAGCTTTAATCACGTATAAGTAGTTGTATATTAGAAAATCAGCAATCTCATTTAAAGCTGTCTACGTCAGTGAAGTTAGTTTTAGGTTGGACATTTGTTTTAGTTTTAGGTTGGATATTTGACAGACCTTCTTCTTTTCGTTACAAAATAAACATATTTATAGAACTAATCCAACAATAAATCCAAAGAAAAGAGGTGTGTCCAGTGTAGTGATACTATCTAGTATATGAAATGACTAATGAAAAAGCGGTGCCACATAAGACCCTTTTAATTATAAATGTTTTAACGTAATTTTACTAATATTGGCACCTAGCATTAAGTGTAAGTTAAAGTGTTTTTTTTCGTTTCAAACACTTATTTATTGATGATCCATAAGTGAATCCCTGAGGTTAAGAGAGAGGGCTCAGATGTGCTGACAGTCTGTGAAGGGAGAAGAAGCCACTAGATTCGGAGTGGATGTCCAACCTTAAACTAAGCATACTGCGTTTAGGAAATTGTAAAATAACAATCATTACAAAAAGCAAAGATCTGACACAATTCCAGGGACAGAAAAATCAGGAAAATACTATATATATTAGAGATAATGACACTGAGAATTTAACTGAGAATATATCCCTAACCCTCCTTGATGTGATGTCAGAGCTGGAGTGCACTGGAGGCCAGGTGTATGAGGCCTGTGGGAGTGCGTGTGAGCGTACGTGCCGTGCTCTGTCTGGCGCTGAGGCAGGATGTGAGGGGGAGAGGGTGTGTGAGGAGGGCTGTTTCTGTCCTGCTGGAAAGTACCTGAGCGACTCCGGAGAATGTGTGACAGCTGACCTGTGCTCCTGCCTGCACGATGGACAGCTTTACCAACCCAGTGATGTTTACGCAGATCATAACAGCATCTGGTCAGTGACTGTGTGTTTTCAAAGATTTAGCTGATTAAGATATACTAATGGATATTTTGTTTTATACATACGCTATCATTTTTTGTCTGCTTTTCTTGTGTTTAGCTATTGTGAGAATGGCTCCATGCGCTGTAGCTCCCCTGAAATGAGCACACTACTGTCTGACCTCTTCTATGATGACGACCTGGCCCCATCCAGAGGTACGATTTCAGGAGCCCTATTGAATGTCTGTGTGTTTTACATTTTCTTATAGTCCACTCTCTATGTGGTATCTTGAGTTTGACCATTTGTATTTGACATGAAACTTGTGATTTGAATATTGTTTTTGTGTGTGCAGAGCGCCGGTCAGCCCAGTGCCCTCCCCCACTCGACCGCACAGAGTGTGAAGCAGGGGAAAAAGGACTTGAGTGTGCCAGAACCTGCCAGAACCTGGACCTGCCCTGCGTCAGCCTCGCCTGCATCCCTGGGTGCCTCTGTCCAGCCGGCACAGTAGGTTGTGTGTGTGTGTGTATGTGTGTGTGTGTGTGTGTGTGTGTGTGTGTGTGTTTGCCTGTTTGTGTGTATAAAGCTCAAAACATCTTGATTGACAAACGGATTGATTTCAGGTACGTCACCGCAGAGGCTGCATTGCACCTGAACAGTGTCCCTGTTACCATAACAACAGGCCATATGCATCAGGACAGAGCATCTCTGTGGACTGCAACACCTGGTAAAATTATTGTTTGCACGTATGGATATCAAGGGGAATACCTGCAATGTGTTTCCTTATTGAGCTTTTCTTGTTTTCAGTGTATGTGAGAACAGGAAGTGGCGCTGCACAGAGAAGGTGTGCGATGGGGTCTGCCGCACCGTGGGGGAGGGGCATTACATCTCTTTTGATGGCCTCAAATACTCCTTCCCTGGCCTCTGCCAATATGTCTTGGTCCAGGTAAGAGAAAGACATCCAATAAGAGCTCTAGGGTGGATGCACAGTAAGCTGGTGAAAACAAAAATGCAACATGGACTTATTTTCCTTTAAGTAACTTTTCATTCTCCCCTTTACTACTTTCACTCTCAACAGGATAGCTGTAATGGCGAAGAGGGTTCATTTAGAGTGCTGGTGGAGAATGAGGCCTGTGGAATTGTGGGACATCGCTGTGCAAAAGCTATCACAATCTTCTACCAGGGAGGGTTGATTGTTTTGCAACATGGAGAGGTAACACATGCGCACACACACATATGTAGTTGGTAAGTGATTTAGTGTGTCATGGCCGTATTTACTAAAAAAACACTTTCAACAAGATATTAAACATGGACATAACTTCTTACATGGACACTACAAAGCAAACATACAACGTTGTCTCCTGTCCCAAGCCTAACTAGTAAGATCATTTGCAATAAAAGTTTTCCTTTCTGGAACACAACTCAAGTTTTTCTTCCAAAAGAAAAGTAATTGCATTTGGCACAGTAGCAAACTGCTTGATGATGGTCTGTTCATCTATGTTGGGATCTTTCTCTCCTCTAGGTGAAGATGAAGAGGCCGGTGCTACAGAGCTCACAGGTGGAGATTGTTAAATCTGGTCAGTTTTACACCGTGCTGCTGGGGAAACACATTTCTCTCAGCTGGGACAAGGGAACTCGCCTTCTGGTCCACATCTCAGCAACATACAGGGTGTGTATGTGTTATAACACAACCTTTGACAGTTTTGCTTGTTTTATCCACATCAATTTGTATGGTGTCTTTTATGTTACATACATGTGTGTAGGACCGGGTTTGTGGCCTGTGTGGTAACTTTGACGGGAACGTCAACAACGACTTGGTGAGCAGCAACAACCAGCTGGAGGTCGACCCCTCACACTTCGGGAACTCCTGGAAGGTTGTTCCCAGCTGTGCAGATGTAACACAGGTAAAGTCTATTCTTAGAGTAAAGGGCCGGTTCTCTTAAAGTAAAAGTTATATGTTCTCTTTTGCTTTGGTTTAAGGTCAATTTAGGGCCATCTCTTTTAATATAACTGGCTAGATGGGGTTGTACATAAAATACCTGCATCACGGTTCCATACATGGTCCTTTTATTGTTTTTGGGTAAGTATAAATAAACCAGATGGGCTGTCAATATGCAAGATGATACATTTGATAGGAAATGAAGCAGACTCCATGTTCACTGTGACGGATTACCCACCTCAGGCAAGTCTGTGCAAGTTGAGTTTTAACAGCCTGATTTGAAAACAATGCCCTCCCGAAAGGTTTGAAACCAACCTTGAAATGTAAATTATGCTTTGGAAAATGGTTTGCTACCATGCAAAGTATGAATGATTCGTAGTTAATGTTCTGAAAAATGATTGATTGGACTCTTAAGTCAGACATGCTGTTTTATATAGGCTGTGTGAAGAAGAGATACCAGAACTACAACAAAAGATTCACTTGTGATAAATATTTATGTGTACCAAACTGTGCAATATCATTTCATATGTGCAATGATGTGAATTCAAGCATTCATGCTTTATATTTTGTCTCCTAATTATGTTTAACTTTTTATGTTGTTTACTTAATAATTGTATATGTTTTTGTTTATTACTGATGCCATTAATTCCACTATGCCTCACACTGCAAAATACCACACTGTGAGAATAATAAGGATAGATATTATTTCAAGCTTTTCTAGTATAGGATAAGATGTAGATACTGTTGCACTGAATGTGTGTGTGTGTTCTTGTGTGTATAGATACCTCTGCCTTGCAGCGATAACATTGTAAAGCTGATAACAGTGGAGCAGTCATGTCGAGTGATCACTGGTCCTCCCTTTAAAGAATGCAACAGCCAGGTGAGTGTTATTACAGACAGAATTTAAACGTAATGTCCCGTGACACCACATGCATTGTAAGGTTCATGCCCTTGGTCATTTGCCCTTGTGTCTGTAGGTGGATGCAGAGCCATATGTAGAGATGTGTGTGGAGGCAGCATGCTCTTGTCCCTCAGTGGGCGACTGTGCATGTTTCTGTGATGTCATCGCGGCCTACGCTCAGGCCTGCTCAGAGCGGGGGGTGTCCGTCCGCTGGAGATCCAATGATCTTTGTCGTAAGTGTGTAAAATGTCTCCAAATGTCATTTTCTGTTTGGAATAAACTTTACTGTCAAAGAAACATCTCGACTTGTTAATAGTGTTTTCTGAGTTAAGAATTTTAGCCGAGACACAAAGTCTGCTCCCATGCGGCTCCTCTGCTTTTTTTAGCACACTTTTTCAATACTGCTGTTATTTTCCTACATGAAGCATTTTGTGTTATCAACTAGACTTAAGAGTTCTTTATTAACTAGTTATTGGGTTTAAGTAATGGTACCAGGTTGTTGATTTTCACTCAGATCAGGATTTATACTCTTTGAATGTGATGTTCTGAAAATCTCCTCTTAATGATCTAGTTGTGAAAATGTACTTGTTTTTTTTACATTTCTAAATACTTTATCATCCTCAGATCGTCTTTATCTTGAAGAAAGATACTTATATGTAGTAAGGAATAGTCAAAAGCAGTGGCCACATTTTGTTGCACGATCAATACAATAGTATAAAAATGTAACTTCTGTTTCCTTAGCAATAAGCTGTGAGGAGCTGAACCCCAGGAGCCCAGGTTTGGGGGAGGAGTTATGCCAGTGGAGATTTAATGCTTGTGGTCCTGCCTGTCCAATCACCTGCCAGCACCCAGATCCCCTCCACTGTTCACTCGATTGTGTGGAAGGTTGCCATGCCTACTGCCCCCCAGGTGCCAAAAATACTGGATATACACTAAATGCAAATAATTTGAACAATATTTGTAAATACTGAATAAATATAATTGGATCTATTATTGTACAAATCGGCAAACCGTTTAGATGAGTTATATTTATTTTAATCTTTTAGGCCAACTACTGGATGAGGTGGCCATGCGTTGCGTGGAACCCTCTCAGTGTCAGGTGTGTGTCCATGAGGGTCAGAGAATTTCCCACGGAAACAAGATCATCCTGAACCATGATGACCCCGCCCACTGCAAAATATGGTAGTACAACACAAGTCTGCACATTTTGGATTTGTCATCAATGCTTTCTAATTTGATTATTTGCAGAATTTAAGATGATTTATATTTATTTTCCAAAGTCACTGTGAAAACAACACACTGAGCTGTGAAGTGTGTGCCTCCTCCGCCATCTTCATCACTCCGACACCAACCCCCACCTATGGCGCCTTCACGACCCTGCCCTTTACCACCATGATGCCTGAGGGCACGTGTGACCGCGCCATGGATCTGGCCTTCCTATTGGATGGTTCAAAAGCCCTGACCGAAGACGAATTTCATGCGACCAAAGAGTTCATACTCGGAGTGGTTGAACGATTCCGCATGGGCTCGGCTCACACTCGGGCCACAGTGCTGCTTTACCACTCTGGAGTCAAAACATATGACCTGCAGGTAGATAACTGTATATTACTGTATATATGTGTGAGACAAGAAAGTGTGTATTCTTACCCAAGTGTGAAGTTCTGCATGATGCACTCTGTGGAATAATTGATCAAACTAATTTAGCCCATAAACTTGCTGACTCGTGGAAACTATAACAATAATTAATGCCTGGGGAATCTTCCTGTTTTCCCTAATTTATGCTTGTAGGTTCAGAAGTGGCTGTTTAAGAAGACCGTGCGTGAGCTGCATTACACAGGAGGAGATGCAGCCTTCTTGGATGAAGCTGTCAAGTATCTAGTGATCAACATCTACGACAAAAACAAGCGTGACAAGGCTGGCCGGGTTGCCATCATCTTAACTGCTAGTGCCAACCCTCGCCCCGTCCGTGCTGTGGTCAAGATGCTCCGCAAGAAAGCCATCACCACCCTCACAGTGGCCCTGGGTCCCGGGGTAAACATGGGGCAGATTAATGACATCACCAAGGCAAACCCAGAAAACAGGGCGTATGTGTTGAGCAGCACAGGCGAGCTGTCCGATCGAATGTTAGAGCTGACAGATTACCTCTGCACCCTGGGGATGGAGCCTGAGGTGGCCAAACCTCCAGCGCCAAAGTCCATTTTGCAGGGCACCACCACCACAACCCTGGCCCCTCATCTGGAGTCCAACCCAACACGACATCTCCCCAACACTCCTACGTCCACAACCCCTTCTGGCTTGTCTCCCGTCACCACATCGCCGTCTTCCACCCCTCCAGCCAAAGATGTGACCTTCATCCTAGAAGGCTCTGATGCAGTCGGCGAAGTCAACTTTAACAAGTCACTTCTCTTCCTGGAGGAAGTTATCTCAAAGCTGACGGAGGAAGAAGAGTACATTCGTATCACTGTGATCCAGTACTCGGTAACGGTCACTGTAGAGATCCGTCGGTGGGAGTTGAGACGCCAGAGTACCCTGCTGCGACAACGACTGAGGGAGATTCGTTGGAGGGGTGGAAGTCAGACCAACACAGGCACAGCTGTCACTACCACCTTTCAAGAAATGGCTACAGTAAGGCCTTCCCGCGGCCCCACACCTCCTCAGCTGGTCTTCCTCGTGACAGAAAACCCGCCTACTGACACTGTGACCCGCCCGCTTTCTACGAGCACCCACACACAAGTCTATCCCATTGGTGTTGGACCAAAGATACGAGAGACTGACTTGCTACCATTCAGCTACCCTCAGCGGCCGCTGCTTGTTGACGACTACAACCATCTGACAACCCTGGTCCACCGTGTAGTCAACATCACAAAAACCACAGTCAGGCCCCGTTCTCCTACTCTGCCTCCCCTCGTCCTCACAACACTCTCCACCCTGCCGCCCTCAGGTACAGAAAAACACACTTGCTTCAATCATTCAGTCCACCATGAGTCCTTGGCTTGTAATAATTTGTGAGCTTATCTTTGTCCAGTGCCGTGTCAGAAGCCTGTGGATGTGTTGTTCCTGTTGAAGGCTGGAGAGCAGTTTGAGGACATGAAGACCTTTGTCAAAGCTTTCATCAATAATGCAGACATAGGTAGGTGTGACCCGGCCCCTAAATACCCTACCACATTTTAAATGTAATATGGACTGCATCTCACTGATGTAATATATTATTATAAGTTCTACCTGTTTTTAATCCTTCTGTCTTTCACAATGACATTTCAAAAGAAAATTGGAAAAACTACCTGGAACTGAGATTCTTTGCAGCTTAACTGTTTTATTATTGCTCAAATCAAAAGTGGTTTAACAGGAATGTACTGAATTACTTACTGTTGTGAGATCACCCAATTATCTGTATGCCTCTGCACTGACTAGAGCCGTGGTTAACAATTTCTATAAAACGACAACATTGCATTTAAGGTACAAATCGACTACATATTTGTATATAATCAACCAGGTTGTAACTCTCTCTCGTGCATTTCTATAATGATCTAACTTGTTTATGTGTGCAGGGCTGAATGGCACTAGGGTGAGTGTGCTTCAGTATGGAGTCACCAACACAGCAGAGCTCACGTGGAAAGAGGAACAAAGCAAACCCCACCTCCTGAAGCTGGTGGAGAGAATACCAAGCCGGACTTCTGCTGCCCCAGCACTAGGTAGTGGACATGTACACTTACACGTGCACACACATTAAAGCAGACACACACACACTCACTGCCCTGTCTGTCTGCAGGCTCTGCGCTGCGATACGCTGTGCAGACGGCCATCTCCAGCGGTGGGAGAGTCGGTGTAGCCAAGGCCGTGGTGATGCTGGTGACTGACAAATCAGCTGATGATGTCAAAGAAGCAGCTAACGAGGCACTGGCAGCAGGTAATTAAATCACTATTGACATGTTTAACATTTTCTCCTCAGTTAAAAAACCATTTGGTATGTTTCCATCATTCATCTTCCTGTGTAGTGTCACTTAAAAGTACCTGATAAGTGTTTTTCCTCAGGTGTATCAGTGTTCCCCATCGCGGTGGGACAAGGCTATGACAGGAGCGAGCTTGGTGTGATCGGTCGCCACGGCAATGAAGACAACACTCTGCACTTGAACAGCATGGATCAATTACTGATGGTGCTAACTCTGGACCACGGTTTCATAGAGAGAATCTGTAGAGGTGCTTACCTCTCACACACACACACACACACACACACACACACACACACACACACACACACACACACACACACACACACACACACACACACACACACATGCAGTTTATTTTTTCCTAGTAAAAATAATGTTATGAATAAATACATCTGTTCTTAAATATATATATTATAATATATAACTTGTGTTAATTGATCATAATGCTATTGGTCATTGCTTCATTTCTCAGCTGGTCCTCCAGGACTGTGTGTAGATGATAATGGGAATGAGAGAAAGGTGAGTAAGGCCTGCTGAGGTTGAATAAAAGCAGTTCAGAAACCTTTTACAGCCCATACAGCAATACTTAGTCTGTTTATGTTTTTCAGCCTGGTGAATCATGGCTGCTGGAGGACGGCTGCCACTCTCTCCTCTGCCACCCCAGTGGAGCTGTGACATTACAAAACCACAAAGTCAGCTGTGACAGACTGGAGCCTCCGGCCTGCAGTAACAACATGCCACCTGTCAGAGTCCAGGAGACCTGTGGCTGCCACTGGGAATGCCCTTGTATGTACATCAGAAGTATAAAATAGCTTCTAAACTTGCATTCAATGTAACCCTTCTATATTCGGTGCACAACATTTTCCATGTGGGTTGCTAACAATGACACTTGCATTCCAGTCTATTTATACCAACTGTTAAGGGATCATGTGTCTCTCTCCTCCTCCCGCCTGCTGTGTTTACAGGCATGTGTATGGGCAGCTCCACCAATCATGTTGTGAGGTTTGACGGCTTGGCGCTCAGGCTGGATGGGGAGGGTTTGTGCTCCTATACACTTCTCACTGTCAGCAAAAACATCAGTGAAGGGTCAGAGGTCAAACTCCACAGCGGGCCATGTCAGGACTCAGCGAATTACAACCAGGTCTGCATGAAAGCCATGGAGGTTATCCATGGGCCGCATACATTGCTGCTGAAGGATGATATGACGGTAAGCTGTGTGTGTTGCTAAAGTGAATCAATACATGTGAGTCTATGAAGGGTCATTTACTAACTATGTGTCTGTTGGAGCAGGCAGTGATTGATAGAGAAGAGCTTTCGCTGCCGTGGCGGTTCGCTGGCCTAGAGCTGGTGCGTTATGGAGGAGTGATGTTGCAGCTGAAGTCCGACCACGGCTACGTCCTGACTTTCACTCCTCAGAGCAACGAGTTTACCATCACGCTGCTCAGCTCCACCACCTCAGGCCACACTGCTGGACTCTGCGGTAACACACACTGAACATAAACATAAACACTTCAGTTCACTCTCTCCAATATTGAAGATGTTAAGATAAAGTATTTTATAAGACTTAATCTATGCATGAAAAAGACTTGTCAATTTCAAATTAGGCTTTTAGTGCTAACAGCCCAAGCCACTGTAATAACAATGCTGTGAAATCAGCATCTTGAAATGCTACCTGTGTGCATGGATTATCTTTGCAAAGGACAAGTGCTCACTAACACAGATTTGGAAAAGAATGTTGTACATTATTAAAGATAAAAAAAGCTTTGTACATAGAAAAAGTATTTAAAACTAAACTGTAACACTGTCCCCTTCCTCTGACCTCTGACCTCGCTCTCTCTCTCTCTGTTTCTTCCAGGTGCCTGTGGAGAGGAGAAATTGAACATCCTATCTTTACGTAATGGCAGCTCGACCGCTGACCAGCCCTCCTTTGTCTCAGACTGGACCGTGGCTGCAGATGAGGGTGTGTGTCTTCCAAAGCGCAGGGCAGTGTGTGTGCTCGGAGCATCGATGGGATGTCAGGCCCTGCGTTCTGAAGTGTTTGAACCGTGCCACGCACATATTCCTGTCCAGGTGTTCCTTGCCAAGTGTGATGAGCAGGCATGCGAGGAGTCAGATGTGTGTGAGCTCATGTCTGCCTATGCACGCCTCTGTAGACAGAGAGGTGTGTGTGTGGACTGGCGAACGCCCCACCTCTGTCGTAAGTAAGATTTATGATTCAATTCAGCGGACGCAGTTTAACACCCAGTCCGAGCCTAAACTTCAGCCTGGTCTTTGTGTCACAGCGTTACAGTGCCCCAGCTCCATGGAGTATGAAGCCTGTCGGACAGGGTGTGTGGACGATTGTGGCAGCACGCAGAGGTTGCGAGGCGACTGGCCGGTTGCCAGGGGTAACGAGTCATCCTGCATTGACACGCCTACAGAGGGCTGTTTCTGCACTAGAGGGACGGTTTTGCATCACGGCCAGTGTGTGTCACCAGAAGCATGTAGGCAGTGTGTTGACCAGAAGGGACGCACATATTCGGTGAGACTCATGAGGAACATCTAAATTACCATCTTAATTACAGAAGCACATGCTGGTAGAATTGGATGTGCCCACCATTGAAGTGTTCACCATTAAAACTGTGCTGTGATCGCCCTCTAGTGTCTATTCCTAATATAACCAATACAAATGGTTTGCTTTGTTTGTACAGCACATGCAGAGTTGGGTACCAGATGAGAACCCATGTTTAATTTGCATGTGTTTGGACCAACAACACATCAACTGCACTGCCCGGCCCTGCAACGATGTCAAAGGCAAGCAGCCGTTGCGTTACTGCTGCTCATTCTCATACAGTAGATCTGGTTTAGCAAACAATTATCCAAAAAATAATGGCAGTGTTGTATTAAGATGTCACCCTTTAATGATCATGTGTGTATGTGTGTGTAGCTCCAGTATGTGGACCCTGTGAGATCCTGAGAGAGAGGAGAGAGTCAAAGTGCTGCCCAGAGTACGAGTGTGGTATGTAAATAACAATATGTGACATTATTAAAACGTTCCTATTTCCACACCAATATTACAGGAGCCTCATCAAATGAGAGCAGGAAGAACAGACCAGTCAGTCTTCGATAAAATATAACATTATATTGTGTAATATAATGATATATTTTATGTGAGTGCATGCATTGCTTGTTTTTTTATCTTAATGTGTGCACATGTATAAATGTGTCTGTTGATTGTGTATATATAGGATATACATATTTTATACATATTTGTATTTTTATATTCAGGATTGTGGGAAACGGTATTTCGATCCCTCCGTCTGTACACACAAACTGAAAGATTGACAATAAAGTTGACTTTGACTTGACTTTGACTTTGATTGTAATAAAGTCAAGTCATAGTCAATTAAATCGATTACTACTGACAAATGAATAAACCTCTTCCACCTGTGTGAAGAAATAGCTCATTAAAAAATAATCTAAATAAGGAAAGAAACATTGAAATCATTAATTCAAATGATTATCTGTGTTTTTCAGCGCTCTGTATTTAACAGAGATGGATTGTTCCTGGAGAGTAAATCCTCGCCCCACTTTAACATGCCGTATCACTCTGTGCATTTTCAGTGTGTGATCTGGTGACGTGTGACCTGCCTGAAGTTCCTCGCTGTGAGGACGGTCAGACTGTGGTTCTGAAAAACCCCGGGGAATGTCAACCTATACACGAGTGCGGTATGCCTTTTTCAGATTCTCTGTGATGTTCCAGCTCTGATTTTCTCTGGCACACATACAGACATGAAACAGAGCACACATCCATTTGATCTCTTTTACATTTTTCCTTTCATCTCTTTTCCCACTTCACAGTCTGCAAAAAGGAAGAGTGTGCTCTGCAAGCTCCCCCCGCTTGTCCCGCACATCGTCAACTGTCAGAGAGAAAAACAAAGTGCTGTGACGTGTTTGAATGTGTGTGTAACTGCCAGAACTCCACACACACCTGCCCTGCTGGGTTCATCACTTCCTCTTCTACCAACGACTGCAGCTGCACAGAAACCAGCTGCCTGCCGGACAAGGTGTGTGAAGAGCAGTGGTGGAGGTCTCGAGGAATCTGAAGTATTCTAGTAAAAGTATTCCCCTGTGACTGCTGTACTATCATTAGGGTTATTATAGATAAACACATTTATAACCAGGGTTTGAATGCTGTAGCTGGTTAAGGTAGATGTCATCTTAAAGGAATGCAAATAATGATTATTTTTATGAATTCCTTTTTCTTTTTTATTAATCTCCTGATTATTTTCTCTTTTACTTTTTATCAAAATGAGGATATTGGTGAGAAATACGAGAACAATCACACAGAGCCCCAATTAACTCCTTTGTGCTCATCCATCAGCACAAAATTACCGGAAAATGATTTGCGTGTTCTGTATGCCAATTAATATTTATGTATATTAATGTAATATTTGCTTCCTAAATGTAATTGGGTAAAAGTAGAAAGAGGCATGATGAGGAAGACTCAAGTACCTGACATTTCTAAATAAAAAAACAGGCCTTGTTTAGATGTAGTTAGTTACATATTGTGCTTGTCAACATGCATCGGTTCCTATTTCTGTGCTGTTACTGTTGAAACTATCCTGTTTTATCATCATGTGTCTCTCCAGGTATGCGTGGTTGGTTCCGTGGTCCACCCATTGGGGAGTGAATGGGAGGAAGGATGCGAGAAGTGCAGTTGTACCCAGCTACAGGACAAAGACACATCACTGCACATTGCTCAGTGTACACCGCCTGTGTGTGATCGAAACTGCCCTCAGGTGGGACACACACATATTAAACATTCACATTTGCTTTATGCTTCTATACCTTTATTGTAACTCATATATGTTTATTGTGTATTTCAGGGCTCCACGTACACTCCATCAAACGGAGAGTGCTGTGGGAAGTGCACACCGAGCAGCTGTGTGGAGTCAGCGGGGGAGATGCGAGGGGACAATCTGTTGAGGCAAAACCTCAGACATGTATGTGTGCAGAGAAATCATACACGCATGAACAATATAGGAAACCAATTCATTCTAATGTTTGTTTTTTGTGTAATTGTCAATGCGCGCTGTGTAGGGTGTTAGGTGTAGAATTTCATTTACAGCTGACTGTTTGGATGTTTTAAAGAGGGGCTGTATGTAGTACCTATCCATAGTCAATGTATTACACAAAGTAGATGGGCCTCTGCATGATCCGAGTTTTGAAAAAAAAGACACCAAATAAGGGGTGGCTGACCACCTTTACAAGATCCAAACATTCTCTTTAAGAAGCCTTTAAATAAATGGGGGATTATATGTCTTGCTCTATGTACAGATAAATTCAACACTTCTGCATTTTCTTTCTCTCTTATATTCACTTTTATCAAATATCTGTGTCTGTCTATAGGTGGGAGAGGTGTGGCAGTCCCCACATGAAAAATGTGTGTTACATCAGTGTCTGAAAGTAAAAGACGAGGCGTTCATCTCTGCAACAAACGTCAGCTGCTCTGCTTTGGACACTCCTTCCTGCCCGCTGGGAACAGAGTTACGCTGCAACACCGAAGATTGCTGCCCCCGCTGCCATTGCGGTAAACTCACATTCATAAACATCATTTAAAAAAGGACTCAAACACACCATTTGATAAAGCAGGGTGGCATTAGGAGACTGACCTTCCACTAGCATGCATTATTTCATTTTCCTGAATCATCATGCTGTCACTCATACACTTTACTGAGGTGCAGATGCAGGGTCTGTCCAGCAGGTGACTCTCTCACACCGGTGTCATCCCAGAGCCTGTTAATAATAATAATAATAGTAACTTGAATTTATATAGCGCCTTTCATAACCTCAAGGTCGCTTTACAAAGAAACATACAAGGACAAGACATAAAACATAAAAAACATAAACATAACCATTACCTGTCCTTAATATGAATGGCAAATGTATTTTTTTGTGCTTTTCTCTTTACAGCTCCAATGAATGCTTGTGTCCTGAACAACACTGTGATAGGAGTAAGTCATGTGCACAAGAAAAGCACTCTTTTTCATATAAGAGCCTTTAAAATAGTTCCTTCACTGCTCCATGTGTGTGTGTTTGTGCAGGCAGGAGAGAAGCTGATGATGGACGTGTGTACACAATGTGAGTGTACGGTGGAGGATGGTGCCGTGAAGAAATACCGGCTGTCCTGCAGGAGTATGAGTTGTCCCATTTGCCCCATGGTAACCAACATCCCGTCATTATTTTGTATTACCACCATTATCCTTTGTCATCATAATTATTTTCATGACTAACCATTCAAATCGAACTTCCATCATTTCCATCAAAGATCCTTTAATCCACTGACCACATTCCCTCTCTACTCATCAACACATTTTAAACTCATATTTTTCTATGATTCACTCCATTCACAGAGGTAAGTAGAGAACTGTTTATTTGGAAAAAAATGGCCGTAAAAAAATGCCTATATAAAGACCATATTAATCCAATTGTTTTCAGGGATACACTCTTCAAAAGGAGGAAAACGCTTGCTGTGGTCGATGTGTTCCCACTGCCTGCTTCATGCAAGGGCCGGATGGAAATCTGATCAGTTTGCAGGTAGGTGCTCAGCAGCAAAGGACATGCCTGGATCATTAACTGAAAGTTAAACAAATTGAATTCAAGTAATAATGTTGATGTTGAAAGCAGCAGAAATAACACATTGTAAAATCGAATGTTTTGGACGAATCAGTACTGATTCTGCAACAAGGCTGTAAAATAATAAATGTTGTATACTATATCATACAACTGCATACTGCAATACACTATACTATACTATGTTATACCATACTGACTAGCGCTAGACTGCACTATGTTATATTAAACCACAATTAACTACACTTTCTTTAATCAATAGAGTAGTGCCAATAAAATAAGATATGATATAGTAAAAGTTGGTTTTTGCATCAGATTAGTGATATTTTGTCTTCAGCTGTTTGCTTTGGTACATTTCAAATGGCAAGAATTGCTTTTCAGCATTATGCATAAAAACTGTATTTGTATGTGTGTGCATGTCTCTCTTCAGGTGAACACCACTAGCGAGGACGGTTGCAACCTGTATAGCTGTGGTGTGAACAGTAAAGGCGATCTTGTTCTGCAAACCAAAATTACCACCTGCCCTCCTTTCAACCGCCAGACGTGCCTCGACCAGGGGGTACGATGCTACACAAACTGCCCATACATACTGACATCTACCCTTACTTCTCTGTTAAATGTTTCTCTCCTGTGGGATTTCAGGGGAAAGTCAGTCAGATTGGAACAACCTGCTGTGAAATGTGTAAGTATTAATTAAGTAATGTGACCTTTGCAAGATTGGTACAGTGTTTAAAAAAATGTGAACGCTGTGATTTTAATAAGAGTGTGTGCATATGTGAAGGTACGGAGCCAGAGTGCCGTAGGACAGCAGGAACGCTAAACTACATCAAATTGGATGACTGCCAGTCAGAGCACCAAATAGAATTGCATTACTGTGAGGTAAGAAACTACAGACACGCACAGGGTGATTATTACTTCCCATCCCCTAGGATTAGCCTGCAGAGTTCAATGAAATCGTTTTTTAACACTGTCCCTCCTTCCCACCCTCCTCTCTCACCCTGTGTCGCTGTCCATCTGTCTCTGTCTGTCCATCTGTTCGTCCGTCCATCAGGGCAAATGTCGCAGTAAGTCCATGTACTCCCTGGAGAGCGCTGCAGTGGAGCAGGAGTGTGTGTGCTGTGCTGCTGTGGAGACGGAGCCTCTCGATGTTCCCCTGCTCTGTGCCAATGGCACCCACAGCCACCAGACTGTCCTGTCTGTCACTGCGTGTGACTGTATGTCCAAACACTGCACCTAGAGAGGAAGGAGAGGAGGGATAAGTGAGTTATAAGGTTATAAATGTAAACGTATTGTGTATATCCACATCAAATGTACCCACATACAATGATAAGAGCAACAATAACAATAAAACAAACTTGCCAATTTCCATGAGCCCTTTTTGTCTGTGTCTGTTGAAATCTACATGCTGGAGATTGATATCTGTTTACATGTTTGAATAATTCAAAAATGATATAGATTCTTATAAAGATGTAATGCTTTTTCATACCTAGATCTTGCAATTTCAAATGATCATAATTGAATTTCCTGTGGTTTTGACTGCTACTTAACATAGTTAAGATAAATACATAATGTTTAGCATTTGTAATTCCAATATCAATCAATCATTCAATAAAATAATGAATCTTTGCAGCCCTTTGTGAGCAAATAACTTATTTTTGAGGCATGCCTGTAGAGGGTATACAAGGTTCACTTTTAAGTCACCTGTAAGTTCTTTCTTTCTGATTTCTGAGAAGCTTTTGTTTTTATATGACCTTAAATTGAATATGTTTGGGTATTGGACTGTTGCTCCAACAAAACAAGTTCCTCTTTGTTTATTTTCTTGATCTTCTAATAGATGGACCGTACAAATGATAAATCAATTCACTGGCATGTGAAAAAATGGCTAAGAAAACTGTGTAATAAGCTTCCTTAATGGAGAAAGCAGGATTTCCTTCAAAACTTTCATTGAGTTTTAAATCATTATTCCAACGCTTTCTCCTAATAATTGCTGAATGTTAGGCTTGCCTGTTAAGAGATTACATTGTTTCATTTTAATAAACTTAACCCTTTTGCTCATACCAAATATTATTTTGCTAAGTGCTTAGTTTGAGGGTACCTACTGAAAGAATCAACAGATTGCTCAATAAGGTAAATAATCAGTTGCATCCCTTCTTGGATTTGTTTTGCTCACTGATCATCCTTTCTTCGGGTACAACAAGTCCAAAAGACTACAATACACACACACACACACACACACACACACACCTCTTGCATTGGTAACTAATTTGTATCAGAGCTTCTTTCTCTCGCGTTCGAAACGGTCAGGGAATTAGCTGCCCTGTGCGCGCGCGCTTTAAGCCACGGGTCCGGGATCGCGCGAGGATTGTCTCTACCATCTCAGCTTCTCGTCAGGCTGCGCACCTCGCGCGTCTTAGCATACATCACCATAGCGAAGCACTGATCCTCCACGAGCACTGGTGAGTCCACGTTATTCTTTTCTTGAATGTAAAGTAAGTGTGATTTTTTTTTAAACGACATTTTACATTTATTTGCCCTGCTGTCGGGTTGAAAGTGTCTTTTTGCACTTTGACAGTTAATAATTGGAACTATAGCTGCTTGTGTGGACGTTAGGATTACTCCATAAACAAAGCTTCACCTTAACCCCTGTTTAGTGTAGAAATCCCCCGATAGCTTTAGGGTCGCGTGCCAGGGGCTGTTTGTTTTTTTTAGCTCTGACCATCTGGGTGCACACAATTGTTGTGTCCATGAAGGATTAATTAAACACATATCGAGTAAACAGCTCCTGGAAATGCTTGAGGATTAATTATTCAAAAATTGAATTAAATTAGTTGCTGTTTTTGTAAATACAAATGTAGGCTACAGGCAGGTGTACCAGTTAAAGTAAAACTCACTGCAAGTAGGCTACAGGTGATTTGCACTTGTATTTAATGTATCACTTTAAGCTAAAGTGTTTGTTAGTTTCAAAACGGTATGTTTCCTTTTATGGCTTTAGAAAGGAATTATTTAGATGTTAAAATTAGCAAAGAGTAATCTGCTGTATCCCATGACAGGCCGTATTACACCTTTCGCCTGTTGCCCTTTGCCTGGTTCTTGTTCGTGTGAGGGTGCAGCTGGCTCTCCTGCCTATCAGAGAGCTTACGAGCCTTTAAACCCCGAGCAGAGACACTCTTGGATGCATTTGCGCATTCCTCTTGTGCCGTCTCCATAGTGCAGAAACGATATACAAATATAATTAATGCCTAATACTCAGGCATCAGTTATAATAGATATGAAGGAAACTAATAAGAACATCTTATAAAGCAAAATAGGATCCATTTTGATATCTGGTAAAGTTTGCAAGAAGTGTTTTTGGACAAATTAAATGCCCCTAATATTTTAAACTAAAGTGTTTTCTTGCATTGCAAATAGTGACAACATTTTGAAATTTATTATTTAATTGGTTTATTACACTTTAATGATAATTGTCTCCTTTCTTTAGGTAGATCTATCACTTTATTTGACCGAGTAAACTTGTTTTTGATAGTTAGACATTAATGTAAAGATATATCATGCCCAAAGAACAGCATAAAAACGTTTTACAAATATCATGAAGGAGTAAAACAACAGTCACAGACAGAAATATTGGTTGTTTTCCATATGGAGATTGAATAGTAAAAATAGGAAATAAAATCTACAAGGCATGGTAGTCTACCTCTGATGTTCTGGTTAATTGATGCTTGATTAAAGTCTGAATTAAATGTGCATTTATTTTTTATTCACAACTTGAGCTGTGTAAGCATTCTTTGAGACAGCACGAAAATCAGCCATTACAGGAAAGGTATGACATTATATGCAAACTGACAAATGCACCACGCGTTGAGAATCTTGCTAACAACATATGAGATCAACAAACTCAGACCTCTATGTTTTTCCAAACACAACCACAGTTGTACTCGTACTTATTCTGTACAGATATGACTTTAAAACAAATCGATGACACTCTCATGGGATGCAACATAAATCTGACTAAGAGATATGAGGACCAAAATGCACATTTTTGTGTGCACAGAATATAACAGTTTTCTAAATGTGTGTTCCTTTATTTCTTAATAACTGATATTTCACCTCCTCAGTCCTTTACAATACTTTAAAAAAGTCTCATAAGGAAAAGTAATTATTTAGTCTATTTTCTCACCAGTCATGTTCACAACAATTAAATGTAAAAGACGGAAAAATAGAGCTTTAAACGTAACTTGGTGTTAATGAAATGTTTATGTGTACATTAGATAGTGTCCATACTCAATATTGTCAGCATTTTACATTCTTTCTGTTTTCATTTATTGTCTGGATGTGCAAGCCTGATAGATTGCAAATCGTCATCATTTGTTTTATGATGGTTAGGTCAAAGGTTTCGGCAACCACTGACCTACATATCACTGTTTCAAGATGGATTAATTGTTACATAATCCCTTTTTAACCTGCTGAACCCTAAGAGATATATTCTCCCTTTCCATCTTTGCTATGTGTTTGCTAACACATTGTAAAGTGGGATAATCAGGGATGTGGGGGGGGTTGTAAGGAGATTGACGCTTGAAGCACTCTATATGTACGCTGATCAGTTGACTGTTGGTGTATTTGTTTGTCTCATGGCTCCTGAGCGGATAGTTTTAAACCTAGCATGGAACAGCTACTGAATGCAACCCCCTTTCTCTTTCACCCACAATAAAACTAATGATTTAATCTGTATGGCATTTTGACCAACAACATGTGTCTAGATTAGATGTAAAGGCTCAAATATTGTATGTGTATATTTCCCATCTTACGACCTGATCAGTTAAACGACCCAAACTGTATGATCACTTAAATTGACACAAGTGCATTCAAAAATGTTTAATTTAAACATTGCAGTATACATTTCCATTCATTGTTGTGTGTACAAGTTTTGAATTTCAAACAGAATTAACAGTAACAGATAGGGGTGTGAAATATGGAGTAATAGTCACAGATATATTCATTTGAACAACAACACAAGATGACAGCAACATGTGAAAGATGTGTCTTGTTTATAAGAGCATGTGTAGGGAAGGAGACTTTATTCAGCATTAGGGAACAGATGTACTATTTCATTACCTAGAGCTCAATTAATGCTCCGCCAAAAATAAATGAATGTGCTTCCGAGTTGTGGTGTCACATGTTAACAGAACACGCACAGGTAGGGCACCATACTATCTGTATAACAAAAGGCTCAATGTAATTCAATTAAATCCATTAAAACTATGCTGCCTGGTAACAGTAGTCTTATCCATTTGGCTGTTTCCAAACTTGGAACAGTTGAGAAAGTGAATGGCACATTTTAGGGTGATTAATAGTGTTATTTTTTGCTCTTAAAAACACTTGTTTGATATTTTATGTCTGTGGATTCTAGCCCTGTCATACCCATGTGCTTCTGTTAGTGTGAGACTTAACTTCTTGGTTTCCCTTTAACACTTCCGTGTTCCGGAGAATGAGCCTAGTGACCAAATTACCCCCACAGATTGTAAACTGTGCCGCTTGGATTGCAGGGTGAGCTTAATCTGAGCCTACAGCTTCAATTGGGTAAAAAACAGAGGAGACAGCTTAACTTTGACTTACTTTGCCAGTCTGTAGCAGCTACTACTGTGATGTTTTTCAAACACAACACCAAAAGGTCAAATTGACCTACGCTATAAAATGTATATTTCTGTCTCGACATAAACAATCAAAATCAGAGGTCCTTATCATAGCTTCATAATAAAAGAAACCCTTTTCATTCAAAGGAATACACATCCTAAAATAAGACATGAAAAGAAATGGAAGCACATTCCTATCAACAGAAAACACAACTAAATACAAAATAATTACAAGTAAAACATTGGGTTGTCAATTTTTTTCCCAATATGACATTGATGGGCTACACAATAAAGTAAAATGCATACAATCACTGACTATGGTTTCAGTTAGATACACTTCACTTTAAAAGGTCACAAAAAGTTAAGGCACCATTGTGTTTTAATAATATAATCTAGCTATAAGCGAGTAATGGTGCCTGCATTAATGGATTATTTCTTTCCACTAACAGACACAGAACTGGTAATCGTCCCAATTTCTGAATACTGGATTCTTGTTTTTCTGATCATGTACCGACAGTGATGAAACGGAAAAGAACGTGTGCCTGTCACCACAGAAATGAGTGAGCGGTCTTCCAGTCACTCAGTGAAGCTTGTGTCCTTGGCCCAATCACTGTCCCAGCTTGGGTTTGAGGCCGCCAATGGAAGCCCCGTCAGCCCCCCCGACGATGACGAGCCCCCTCCTCCGGTATGGACTTCTATGAATATAAACAGTCCCATCCTGAATCCTCAAAATCACACAACAATTGATTACCTACTTGGCATGATCTGTATCAAGTACTACCTACATTCCCAATGTGTAACCCTCACCACTGACCCCATACATCTGTGCTTTTCTGCATTTCTCCAGGAGTCCGGCATCGAGCTAGGCCCTGGATTATTTTTCTCCGATGGCAAGAGAAAAGTTGACTATGTCCTTTGCTACAAATACAAAAAAAAGCCATCCAAAGCACGCCTTTCAATTATCTCCAATGGGACTGTGCCCGTTTCGATTACGGGCCGCTGTGAGGTGGAGGCAGAGTCCGGGGATGGAGGTGCTCCTGCAGGAGAGGTGGAGGAGTCAAAGCTGACTGAGGAGGAAAAGGCTTTAATGAGGCAGGAGTTTGAAGCGGGTCTAATGGAAGCAGGACTACAGCTACAGCGTGATAAAGAGGTGCGTTTCTGCTTTTACAGTCCTTTCAACGTGATTATTTTTCATCTGCTACACACTTCTATAGACGTTTATGGGTCAGAGCTGACCTTAAGTGATGTGAACATAAATCCTGTCATGGACGTCTGTCAAACAGGTTGAGGGGAAGATTGAGCTTGTCCCTTAAAACTGGAGGACATGCCTGCACTCTGGTTAAAAATAGCCTTTATGACTTATTGGTGATTTATTATAGGATGTAATAATAGTTATAATAGTCGATATTACAGTAATAAGTATGTTGGATGTTGTATGTCTTTTGTCGTGTACATT
The DNA here is from genome assembly GCF_000735185.1 of Notothenia coriiceps. Lineage (NCBI taxonomy): Eukaryota > Metazoa > Chordata > Actinopteri > Perciformes > Nototheniidae > Notothenia > Notothenia coriiceps. Next base: position 257,457 of record NW_011359313.1, read on the forward strand.
ATATAGTATCTGCAAGTGTGTTTGTTTTCCCTATGTCTGTGAATATGTGCATGTTAGTGTGTGTGTCTTTGTGTGTGTGTTTGTGAGATGGTTGTGTGTTAAATCAGCTGCTGTTTTGGTTGAGGATTAAGAACACTCGCCATGAGTCTAAAGCCAAAGGCCAGATTATAGGGCCTTATTAGAGTGATCCACTGCTCAGAAGTGTGTGTGCTGAAACATGAGTGCACAGTGGGGGAGATTGGTGGGTTTAGTTTTGATTGAATGGGTGGAAGGGGGCACTCATGGTCACTGTGTACTGGACAGTATGTCTATCCGTCTGCCTGTGCTTGAATACGATAATAATCTCATTTTTGTAACTGAGCTGTGACGGTTTCATCCAATTGTTTACTGTTGTGGGTATGAATATGCTTAATTGTGTTGTTTGTTTGTGCTACAGCATCCGGAAGTTATTTTACATCATACTTCATGATTGTACAATTTATTTTGTATAATTTACTTTTCAACCAAACTGTGGACATACTTTTTTTTTACCACTACTCATTCAAAGTGGTAAAAATATGAATTTTTGCATCAAAATTCTTCCTTTTTATAACATTTTGATGATTTCTGATCAGAATGAGGTAGCTTAATAGGCAAGGCATTTTTTTTTATATAGCACTTTTCAGCACGTGGCGATTCAAAGTGCTTTACAGATTAAAAGCAAAAGACATTTAAGAACAAATACAGCATAAATACATTATTAAAAAGGCATTTAAAAACAGGCATAATGGTAGTGTATAGTGTCCAATGATGGGTGTTCATGTTGCTGTTGGAAAATTGCTGGTAAATTGCTGGTGACACACAGCATTAGAGGTGTTGGTTGAGCCTGTGCAGTGGTAGCTGCCTTGCATTAAAGTCATTACAGTAATTGCATGGGCAGGTTATAATTCTGTGGGCCATAGAACAAGGTAATAGCTTGTCACTTTTCACATGATCAAAATTGATGACTGGCTACATTAAGGCGGCTTTCAAGTACCTAGTCCAACATTATCTGCACTCATTTTCTATACTTTGGAGGATTGGGAGGTTCTAGGCTTGACATAATGGGATTTCCTACAAAACAGCCTCATTATTACACAAAGTAGCATACTTACAGGTTTAGGGAAGGCTCATCTGGCTGCCATGGGTCAAGTTAGAAGAGCATTACATCCAAGGCAAAGGGAGTCAAAAAACAAGATACACAGAGGCCTATAACCCACATCTAATTACAAATATACACAATGGTTGTAGTAATGCATTTTGTGTTTTTATTATGTTAATGTTTGTCTGTGTGTACATTGGCAGAGGGCTAAAGGCATAGGGTTTATCCGGCTTCACATCCCATGGCCAATACTCAGTCGAGAAGCGGAGCTCCAGAAGATCAAAGTGGCTGTGAAGAAGGTCAGCAGCCATTTACACACCCTGGTTTTGAATGTTAAGTTGTATGTAACATGATTCTAACATTTGCAGAATCATTATTTGGGTGCACACAACAACCCCTTCAAAAAAATGCAATGTGAATAGTGATGACGGAGATGTGTGTAGTGTGCACAACTTAGTGTAGAATAGAATCAAACCTTTTCTATGTGTGTTTTCATTGAGCAGAAGTGTGAATTGCGGAAACGGATGGGAATTGCTGGGATGTGGGATTCCATTATGAACAAAATCAGCACACCGTTTCTTCCGGATGTTCCTGACAGTGAGGTTCAAAGAGACTCACAGACACGTGTCCACTTCAAAACCCTCAAACATCCTTTTATCAGAGACAAGCTCCACCTGTGAGTACCTGTCTGTCCCGCTCACATGCACACATTTCGTGGAAGGGAAACTAACCCACTTTATCCGCGCCCTTGGCTGGGGACAAACATGCCCTTCAGTTGAGTCCTGATAAGTGATTTAGATAACACCCATAATATCCAAATCACCTGCAGGCTGTGTGCTTACATCATTCTTATCATAACATGGTGGAGCTTTCATGTAAATTAATTTTACTGTTTGGACTACTGAAATGCTACTGGGTCACAGCAAGCTACAACAAACACTCAACAGTGATTTCCTCAAGTTACCTGATTTATTTGATTAACAAACACACACAAAGACAAAATAAACACTTTTATTTGGTAAATGTGAAAGTGAGTGAAGTCTGTTGTTAATATTAATCGCTCACATTTTGGTCTTTGACTGCTTCCTGTCATTTCCTGCAGGTATGACATCAAGTCAACAGAAACCTTATTTGACAACGCAACACGCAGCAGAATAGTAAGTACAGAAAGAAAATCCAACAAATGTTATGTAAGGAGGAATATTTATATATATGTAGTTGAGCTCACAACATTTGGATTTCCTTTTTTTGTGTTTAGGTGGCTGAGATTATTTCCCGCACCGTCTGCAGTCGAACTTGGCAAACCACTGGTGAGGTCGAACTTTAGCTGTGGTTTTATTCTCCTTTCTTATATTGTTCATATGCACATTCATGCTACCTCTCAACATGTCTGTGACACTGCGTTGCACTTCCTATTTTCTAATTTAGGCATCAACTCATTATTGGCTCAGGGTGTCTACGACTCTGCCTTCCCTCTGCATGATGTGAGTACAAGAGAAAAAGCTACTTCACTTGACAATGTGAAAGTACATGTGCATATTCTTTATGTTAAGGGCCTTATTGATTTATATAGCACCAAACATAGAAAAATACTGTTCTTAACCATTGTAATTGCTGTAATTATGATTTTGCATCAAATAAAGGCAGTGAATCTCTATATAAAGGGTTCTTTTTTCTACAGGGGTCGTTCACAAGGAGAGGGCGGAGAGATCAGCGAAATGACAGACAGGTGAGTTCAGTGGACCCAAATTGGTCTTAGACTAAATTTTCTCAAAAAGCCTACCGGTAGCCTACTACAAATATTGGTGGGATCAGTGGAGATGGTACCTGTCACTTTTTCAGGGCAGGAACATGTCATGTAAAGTGTTCAAAGTTAAATCAACAAAGCTCTTTTAAATGTATAATGCTTTTTTCCTCTCAAAGCATGACTTTGAGAGGGAAATGGCAATGAAACCGCTGTATATTGTCAAATTAAATCCAATCTGCAATGAAATTATCAAGTGTCAATTTGTGATTTATTCTTGTGTCATGTACTTTCAGCTCCTCCATGAAGAATGGGCCAACTATGGAGTCATGTATAAATATCAGCCGGTCGACTTGATCAGGTATGGAGCAGTTAGTGAGAACAAAGAAAAAAAGTCTTTAGCTACAGCTATAGTTGGGACTGCAATGCAAACACTCTTTTCTCAGATGCATCTATGCAAACGACAACCAGATTTATTTTAAAATTACACCGGGAGACTACTCTCCGATTAGAACACTGAGCAAGTGCATTGAGCACATCACTGACTGGATGACTCAGAACTTTCTCCAATTGAACCAACTGAGATCATTGTTTTTGGAGCAAAGAAGGACCGATTAAAAGTAATCACCGAGCTTCAGTCGGCAGACTACAAAGTAACTCACAAAGCAAGAAATCTGGGTGTAGTGATGGACTCAGACCTGAATTTGAACAGTCACATTACAACAGTTATTAGGTCCGCATACTATCACCTGAAGAATGTATCAAGGATTAAAAAACTAATGTCGCAACAGGATTTAGAAAAACTTGTCCATGCTTTTATTTTCAGTAGACTCGACTACTGCAATAGTGTCTTCACAGGGCTCACTAAAAAATCTATCAGAAAGCTGCAGCTGATTCAGAACGCTGCTGCTCGAGTTCTCACTGACACTAGAAAAGTGGATCACATCACCCCGGTTCTGAGATCATTACACTGGCTTCCAATCGACCAAAGAATTGATTTTAAAATACTACTGCTAGTTTTTAAATCACTAAATGCTTAGGACCGAGGTATATAGACGACCTCCTCCATCACTATGAAGCATCCAGGAGTCTCCGGGTCTTCTGGGTCGGGTCTGCTCTCTGTTCCGAGAATAACAACTAAACATGGAAAAGCAGCTTTTAGTTATTATGCCCCAACAATCTGGAACAAACTGCCTAAATCCTGCAGGTCCGCTGAAACACTTCCTATTTTCAAATCCAGACTAAAAACGCATCTATTTGCCGCTGCTTTTAATTGAGCTGCCCATACTCACACTACAGTATGCCTTTTAGTCATGTAGTCTGTACCTGCTGTGTTTATTTATTTATTTAATTTCGTTATCTTTGCTTTTTATGCCTGTTTTTAAATGCCCTTTAATTGTGTATTTATGCTGTATTTGTTCTTAAATGTCTTTTGTTTTTATTTTGTAAAGCACTTTGAATCGCCACATGCTGAAAAGTGCTATATAAATTGCCTTGCCTTGCCTCAGGGTGTTTTAACTAGAAAGCTCATAGAGAGTCTTAAATGTAAGGGATCTAAATAAACAGTAAGCTACTACTGAACCTACCATGAAGTAATAGTTTTGTTAGCAGAATGTTTTGACATTAGCCTTCACTGGGATAATCTGGGACACTGTTTACTACTGTGGAACAGGATTGGACCATAGGCCGGCAACTAGTTCATATATTTGCTTCATTTCAACAGGAAGTACTTTGGAGAGCAGATTGGGTTGTATTTTGCCTGGCTCGGTGTCTATACTCAGCTCCTCATCCCCCCCTCTGTGCTGGGCATCATTGTCTTCCTGTACGGTTTATTCACTGTGGATACCAATGTGCCAAGGTAGGCAGATTAAAACACTCTAATGGATAATTATCAGAAGTACACTATTATCGCCATACATGTGGTCACATTATTGTCTTTGCTCAGCCAGGAGACATGTGATGACCGCCATAACATCACCATGTGTCCACTGTGTGACGGAGTGTGTGACTACTGGCTCCTGAGCTCCGTCTGCTCACTGACCAGAGCGACGTACCTGTTTGACAATGGAGTAACTGTCCTCTTTGCCATCTTCATGTCTCTGTGGGGTAACTAATGATTCAAAGACACTTCCTTGATCATGTTTATTTCTGTAGTCCAGCTTAGAAGCAGTGGCAGTGAGAGTATGAACACTTGAATACAGCACTACGAGAATCACTGATAAAGATATCTGATTTATATCAATATCAAGCTACTTAACTGCATGTAAATGCACTGTAGGCCAAACGAGTTGACTCATGTTTGTATCAATTCTAGTTGAGAACATTTCTGTATTAAGGGAATACTTTACCCCCAAAATGATACATTGTATATCAATTACTCACCCCATGTTATCTTAAGTAAATTTCAATAATTTTATGTCAATTATTTCCACATTTAACAACAACCAAACTAAGAAAAAAGCCGGGCCGGCTAAAATGATTGGTCGTGCTTTTTACAGCGTTACGGCTTCCACAGATGAAATGTTTTTATGTATTTATTGTCAAAGCACTTAATATATTCATTGCTATCGGGATGTTAAGAGCATTCCATGGAATATAACAAAAAGTGTATCTGAAATAAATTACATTTAATTACCTTTAAATGCAGCAAACATTTACTTTCATTAAGAGTTTCCTCTGTTTTTTTATTCTGCATTCAATGTGAGGGCATAGAAGAATTCGTTTTCTCACAAGCCAAAGCTAACAGGGGTTGAGTAATGGATCTACAAACCATCATTTTGGATGTAAAGTATATAAAACATTTGCTTCATTTTGTTTGCTGTTAAGGGAGGCTCATAATACTCCATAACTAAAACATTATTGCCCACTATAAGACTTTCTTGTGTAATAAAAGAAAAGGGGAGATCTTTTTGTATTGTTTACAGCTAATGATTGTTATTCCTTCTGTGCTTGTTCTTGTAGCTGCCTGTTTCCTCGAGCACTGGAAGAGGCGCCAAATGTGTCTGAAACATATGTGGGACCTTACAAGCCTTGAGGATGAGGAGGTACCAAAATAGATTCAAGAATACACCCACAATATTTTGGAATAGACACAGTGTTAACTGCTTGTCAGTGAGAGTATCCATGTTTTTCTCCATGTTGTGAGGTCAGAAAGTGTTAACCCCCTGGCCCAGGTGAAGCATAATAACATTTGTTGTTTACCTTGCAGATTATCATTCGTGACAGCACAGTGTCAACATACACATTTACGCTTGACCATCAGAGCACTAACACGGCTCTTTACCCTGCTAATGGCTGTAATGGGATTGCTCTATTCTTAAAGGCTGTGCTTGCTAGTGACACTCAATTATAAACACTCCCAGCGTTGCAGCACGAATACAAATCTCTCTTTTTCTCTGTCTCTCTTTATGTATTTCTGCCATTGCTGCTTATAGGAGCGAGTCCAGGTGTGTATTATAAATCATGTCTTTCAGAAATATCTTTGTTTGAATATTTATTAGCAATGTATTTGGATAACATGTTTTGAGTTGTCCAGGAGAAGACTCTTTTTACACTATACTGTGGTGGGTCTTCTAATAAGAAATTGTATACAAAACAGCATTTTATTGATTTTGTAAAATAAATTCCAATCGAAATCAGTCTGATCCCTTTGATCAAATCTATGTTTTTGGGTCAAGGTCCCTGAAAAAACGTGATTCTGTGCAGGTGCAGGCCACTAATGACATCAAGCTGCTAATGTCATGCAGTTTTTCAATCAGAAATGTCATAGAATATAGCTCTGTTGTATAGGTCTGTCCAACCCTTAACTCCGTAGCTAGTGACCAAAGTCCATATACTAAATTGTGGTGTGAGGGTTCTTTTGTGTGTGTGTTTTACCATGTGCATGTGTGTGATGCAGGAGGAGCTGAGGCCTGAATATGAAGAAGCTCTGCTGGAGAAAAAAGCAAAGGTGAAAGAACTGTCAAAGAAAAAGGTATTGTTTCTGGGTTTATGTTTCAGATTAAATTTTATGATTTGTGACACCAACTGAAGTGACAGCTTCTAACACGTTTCTCACTCTGCTTTGACTTGCAGATGGCTCAAATTGGGGATGGTATAGATGGAGAAAAAGACCAAATGCTGACCTCACAGGTATCACTGCACCCTTCTGTGTGACTTTATGTCCAGACAGTTGCTAATGGGAGACGGCAGGGCTGTTGCTTCATAGCAACATTATCCATACCAGCATTAATTACAGCATGTCTGAGTTTTTATTCAAAATTAAAGTTGTAACAGACCTACTCTGTCTGTATGAGTTCATGTTGATGAACAAAAAGGAAACCACCTTCACCTCGAGTGGATGGTTGACTCCAAAGCGGCTTACCTTCCTGAGATTAGCTCAGATTACTGATAGAGAGAGAAAAAGGGAGGAGGGAGAGGAACAAGGGGAGGGGATTCTATCAGGCGGTAAACATGTACCTGGCAGACAGAAACCATAATGTCCTCAAAACCTGTGCTCAGCATTAATGTACGTCCCATGCTGTTCATGGACTAAATTACATTACTGTGTGTGTGTGCGTGCGTGCGTGCGTGCGTGCGTGCGTGCGTGCGTGCGTGCGTGCGTGCGTGCGTGCGTGCGTGCATGTTTTTGTCTTTGTGTACCCAATTAATATGCATGTTTTCTCGACAGCTTGAACCAGAGTCCCTGGAGATTGAGGATCACCTTTCAGGCTATCTCATCAATGTGTCCACTTTACTACTGCTGGTACTGCATTTACATTCCTCCTCTTATAATCACATCAAACATTATATAATGATTACTTTCATTTTTGGTGAGAACAGTGTACAACAGAAATATTCAGCTTTTTCCTTCTGTCATTGTTTGTCTATTCACTTGAATCACTTCCTCACTGTGAAACATATTATATCTATTATTTTTCTCACAATGGCAGTGTTAATAGTAGTGACCCAAAATGTGTGCTAGCAAAATGTTTTTATTCTGGAAACAATTGAACTTGTTCCAGACATTAAAGACCATAACAAAACAAATGTTAATTCAAATTCAACAGAAGGATAAAACTGCCCTTACAATAAAAGAGAGAAATCATAAAAATAAGAGTAGAAGCAAACAAAAAAATGCTAATGTACATGCACATTAAAAAAGCAATCCTATGTTGTTTTCTAACTTTAATATTGTGGGTATGTGTGTTGTGTGTGCAGATCTTCGTCACCTTCTCAGCAGTTTTTGGGGTGGTGGTTTATCGTATCTGCATGTTGAGTGTGTGGTCCATGAACCCTGACCCTGAAGCCAAGGCCAGCGTGAGGATGACCGTCACCACCACAGGCATCATCCTCAACATGCTCGTTGTTCTGGTGCTGGAAGAGGTCTACGGATCCATCGCTGTGTGGCTGACTGAACTGGGTATTCAATACAATCCTGTCATTATGAAAATTATAAAAACAGTTTAATAGGGTATTGTCACGTCTCTCAACATTGGGCCAATGGATATTTGCTGAACAAATAAATATATTTTTGGATTAAAACAAAACGATTGGAGCATTTAAGGCCTTGTTACTTATTTAGTTGACTCCTTTGGATGAAAATCAATCACTGTGATGCCTAACATGATGTGTTTACGTTTCATGTTTCTCCTTTCCAACAGAACTTCCTAAGACAAAGGAAGAGTTTGAAGAGAAGCTGATCTTTAAGTCTTTCTTCCTCAAGTCCATGAACGCCTTTGCACCTATTTTCTATGTGGCCTTCTTCAAGGGCAGGTGTGTGCCTCATATACAATCTTTTACCTCTCAACATTGTCTTTCCTTATTGCTTATTATGCAACATCTTTTCATACAGGTTTGCTGGGCGGCCTGGGGACTATGTTTACGTCTTTGGAGATTATCGCATGGAGGAGGTATGTTCACTTAGACACATTAAAAATGACGCGTATGTAAATGTAAGTACGGTTAATGTGTATCTGTGTCTTGAGCAAATGTGTTTTTTCTTCCTACAGTGTGCCCCGCCAGGCTGCCTCATCGAGTTGTGCATCCAGCTTAGCATGATCATGCTGGGAAAGCAGCTCATCCAAAATAATGTATTTGAGGTTCTCATACCGTAAGTATATATAAAGATTTTAACACTTCACTTACACTTCTCCTTTATTTATCAATCGTTGCTATCTTTGCTCTGACTCTGCACTCTGTTTTCTCACATTTTTCTTTGCAGTAAGCTGAAAAAGATGTACAGAACGATACAGGAAGAAAAGGGAAAGAAAAGAGCAGCACAGGATGAGGATTCTGTAGCAGAAGAGAAGAGGCCGAAGCAACAATTTGACAAAGACTTCACCCTTGAACCCTATGAAGGGGTGACTCCAGAGTACATGGAAATGAGTGAGTCTCTTCTACTCTTTTGCTCACTCACTAGTCACTCACTACTGCAATCACACAACATGCTTCTTTAACTTTGTGTGTTTTACAGTAATCCAGTATGGGTTTGTGACTCTGTTCGTGGCCTCCTTCCCGCTGGCGCCAGCGTTCGCTCTGCTCAACAACGTCATTGAAATCCGCCTGGATGCTGCAAAGTTTGTCACTGAGCTCAGGCGGCCTGATGCTGTGAGGTGTAAAGACATAGGTACAGATCACACATGAGAGCACGTCCACTCTGTGTGAATGTGAAACAAGCTGTCCTTGAAATTGTAATCACTTTTTCCCTTAATCTTCTCTGCCTTTGTCTGTCCCGCACACATTTCCCTTTTCCTTTTTGTCTCTGTGTCTCTTTTCATGCAAATTCTATGTCCAGGGATTTGGTACAACATACTCTGTGGAATCAGCAAGTTTTCTGTCATTACCAATGTAAGTGTGTGTGAGTGTATCTGTGTGTGTATATATACTATGTATGTATCTGCTGTGCTGATGTGCACAACTAGTTACTTAACGTTTTGAATACTGAGTATTAATATATGAGTGAAATGTTTTGCTTTTGCCATTTCATTGTTTTTTACATCATCAAGTTTTTATCTTTTGTTTTATTTGAATTTCATACTTAAAGCAACATCAATTAGTTCATTATTATATTGTTGCCCCTTCAATTCTACAATGCAAGTAACCCATACACAGCTGTCTTAAACATAGACATATGTCACTTTACAGGTGCATTTGTATATGTTTTCAACTTTTGATATTACACATTACTATCACAAGTCAGTGTAGCATCATAAACTATTTTGAAGCTGTTAATATTTACATTATTTTAAGATTAAAATTGCGACATAATGTTGCGTTAAAGAGACAGAGGATCATCATGTGTAAAAAGGAGCGCTCTGGAGTGTCTGTGTAACAAAGAAAATATGTTTACATTCACTATTTCTCACAAAAATGCATTGAGTCATTGATGCAATATGCATTTTCTAAAGCCTTTGCAAAATAGTTGGAATTATTTGCGTGAATGCATTAACATTCATGTTTGCTAGCTGGCAGTCTCCTTTTCTCTTGACTTGTCAGTGCCTTTATTTACACAACATACCAGCTATTTTAACAGTTGAGTAACAAAAGACCATTGGCAGGAATGTGGAGCCAATTGATCAACTAATAGTTTTTGCTGTATTTATACATTTTTGTTTTTGTTTGTAAAGTAACTAGCAATTATATCTGTCACAAAACATATCATGAAAACCTTGACATATTTTAAATTAACTTGGTCAAAATTCTCACCAGTGTACCTTTAAGTCTAATATAATCCTATATGGTTGTATATAGCTTATCACCAGTTGATGTTGCAGCAGTAACTGGTACACGATGATCATATTACACTATTGTAAATTAATCTCTCCTTGTTTGTCTTCCCAGGCGTTTGTCATCTCCTTCACGTCAGAGTTTGTTCCACGAATGGTCTACCAGTACATGTACAGTGAAAATGGCACCATGAAGGGCTTCACAGAGCACTCACTGTCCTACTTTAATGTCACCAACTTCCCACCGGGCAGTGCGCCCACCTCCACCCTCATCACCGGAGTCTCTATGTGCAGGTCAGACTGACTCTCTTATCCCTGACCTACCTAGGTTTTCCTTTAAATCCTGAGCCCAGCAGCTTAGCTCTTACTTTACCTAATTAACAAACTTGACAGGAGTATTCAGAAAATGTAAAATGTGGGGTTTACAGAAGGTGTTTTAAGAAGGCAAATCCTCAGATTTTTCTCTGATTGTCAACCTTTTTGATTTATGGTAGTGTATGATTCTCCTTGTTAATACACTGTCTGTGTTTTTCAGGTATAAGGACTACAGAGACCCACCGTGGGACTCTCATGCCTACACCTTCTCTAAACAGTACTGGTCTGTCCTGGCTGCAAAATTGGCCTTTGTAATATTCTTCCAGGTATACAAATATTATTTACAATGGTTCTAATATTAATGTCTAAAAAGTGTTCCCTGATCTCCAAGTCTTTCTTTTTCAAATCAAACACCAATGCAACCAACTGATATGTGGCTTTCTTTAATCGCATATGTGCACTGCATTTGTTATTTACTCATTCTTCACCATTGTTTTGTCTTTTTTGCCTGCATATGCATGATGTTATAGATATATATCTGTATATATATTTGTTTGGGATGCGTCAAACAAACATGTCCTCTCCTGATACTGATTTGTACACATCCCCTCAGATTGTCTGCTTGTACAGATTGAAGAAGATACTTTAATTTTCCCAAATCTAAATTGTTGGAATTCTTTTTATATAAGCTAACATAAAGCCAGGGATTTCAATGGTGCTCGTCTGGAGCCCGCTGTGACTGAATTATCTGAACAGCTGAAGATCAATCATTAATGTCCCTCGAATACCAGGCGATGGAGCCATTAATTGATGTAGATGGCAGATGGTTAGGACCACTGACCTTCTTCTGCAGTTATTAAAACCTATAAATATGAACCCTTTGATGTGTAAGCTAATATAATCTAAAAACGCCACCTGTCTTTTCCCCTGCAGAACTTTGCAATGTTCCTCAGCATGTTGGTGGCCTGGATGATCCCAGACGTGCCGCGATCTCTGCGGGAACAGCTGAAGAAAGAGAACATGATGCTGATGGAGTTTCTGCTGAATCAAGACCAAGGAGCACGTGCCAAATCTCACTCCCCCGAACACTCAATCTCCTGCTATCCCGCCATGGAAATTGTGGTGGAGGAACCAATGGGAGAACTACAAGAGCCGCAAGTGGAGGAGGACGAGGAAGAAGAAAGGGTTGAAAACAATCTGGACGGACTCAGAAGTAACAGTGACAGTGATCTAGAGGTTGGGAGGTCTTCGGAAGAAGTTGAAGAGAAGGGAAAGGAGGAGCAAGGAGAGGAAGGAGAAGATAAAGGTGTAGTAGAAGAGGTAGAAGAAAACGAGAGGGAAAAAGATGAAGGAAAAAAGGAAGAGGATGAAAAGGGGGACACTGAGCAAGAGGTAGGAGAAGAAACAGTCAAAGGAGAAGAAAACAAAGAGGAAGAAGTAGACGAAAACAAAGGGGACGAAGTGGAAGTAGACGAAAACAAAGGGGACGAAGTAGAAGAAAACAAAGGGGACGAAGTAGAAGAAAACAAAGGGGACGAAGTGGAAGTAGAAGAAAACAAAGGGGACGAAGTAGAAGAAAACAAAGGGGACGAAGTGGAAGTAGAAGAAAACAAAGGGGACGAAAAGGGAGTTACGGAGACGGAGGTTCATTATGAGGAATTTACTGTGGATCTGGACGCCTTCATGAGTCAGATGGGTCTGTTAGGTGAGAGGAGAACACGTGCTGGTCTTGCTGTTTTGGGCTTTTGAGCTTCATTTAGCAATACATGTCTTATCATTTGTCATCCTTCCTGTAAAGTAATGTTGTCCTGTTTATAATACATGTCTGTATTTCTCGTCCTGTAGATGATGAGCCCTTCCCAAGCACAGCCAGTGAGACAGAGCTCCCCCGCTCAGAGTCCAAACAGGAACACCAGAAGGAACAGATGCCTCCTTCACATCCATCGTCTAAAAGAGGCTCATCCCTGAGCCTGAGTGGCTCCAGGGCAGAACTGACTCCATCAGATATTGACACGAGGCCGTTCTCCTTAATTGCTCCTCCTCCCAAAGAGCAAGTCTCAAGGGCCAAGTCCAAGACCCTGCCTTCTCGTCAAAGAGAGTCGGAGGCTTGTTACAGCCTGCCGCGGCCCAGCCACTCCACCAGCCTCACCAGGCTCCAGCAGGCGGCCACAAGTATTCCCCTGGTCCCACTGGGCTCTTCATTACCAGCCTCAAGCAACCAATTGTCTCCTCCCCACAGACCTGTGTCACCATCATCACCTCCTCATCCTGCGGAGTCTCTATCGGCCCAGCAACCCCAAGCCCCCATTGAACTATTCGCGCTGAAAGGCCCCCCCCCTCAGCAGCCACGCTCCAGGGGCAAAGCCCGGTGCTCCACTCTGCCTCCCCGACAGAGAGCCCCCGGTCCTGAGGAGAGCTCCATCAAGCCTAGCCAGTCCACCAGCTTTACAAACCTGGGGGGCCGCATCCCCCCCTCCCCCAGTGAACTGAAGCACAACTCACCAGTATGAGAGAGCTGGAAGGGAAAGGGACAGAGGGGGTCAGAGGGAGGGGGAGGACTATCCAGATTAGCCCCTCTGTGACTGGAGCCTCACCCCTCCGTCTGTCCTCCCTCTCTACCCACATAATACCTGGGGTCTGAAGAGTAACCACTTAGAAACACTGAGCGTGCTTTTATCCTCTTAATCTTCATTGACATGTTTTCACCACTCAGAGGTTTAGGGCTGACACTGACAAAGGGAGTGCTGGACAATTCAGAGGAAGCGGCTCTGAAACTCTCCCTCCCGTGCCAGAAAACATTACCACTGGAACTTTGACTCTTTCTATTCCTGCTGACTTTTTGGGGGGTTTGTTTTTTTGTTGGTTTATTTTCACAGCTAAATAGCCACTGCTCCTCTACCATTTTCTGTCCCACACATGCAGCAGTGCTGCCTTGTAGACCAGAGGAAGATGGAAATATATACAGCACCGCTAGTCTCAACACTTATGCCTGTAGATACCGTTTATTTCTAGAGGTTTTGATATATATAAAAAAATGTGATTTATAATAAATGAAGGTTTTTAATATCTGTTTTTTTGTTTGTTAACACACAAGGTTATAAGATTTTTTTTATATTGCATTCAGTCTTGGCAACTTAGACACAAAGGCTTTTATTTCTGACATAAAATGGGAAAATTGGAAGTATTTTATTTCTTGCAGTTCATTTGAACAAATTACCCATATTCAGCTTCAGAATACAACGATTAAGAAGAATAAAGAAACATCAAATACAAAAAAGGCATTAACCCAGCACTCACGACACATTCCCAAAATGTCGCTAATGAATCCTAATCGGGCAGCGTCAACAACACCGAAAGGCTTATTGATTTGTTGCTGCTGCCCCCCTGTGGTGTGTGCTGAAACACTGAGAAATGATTAGGTGTCCTTCTTTGGTGTCCTGTCTTTAGATATCGAAGCTCAGTGATGTTTGCTTTTATATCATTCTCAAACCTGACAATGCCAAAGTTCTCAGGCAAAAGAAGAACACCTTTAAATTGTAATTACTTGCTGAAAATGTTGCCTAACAAAAACTTAAAAGGGTAAACGTTGTTATTGTAACCAAGGTTTCGTGAGTTTTTATGATATTTTTGTCCCTGACAGCTGTGCTATTTTTGCAGAGTGAAGTTTCACTCTTTCTGTTTGTGTACGAAATCCATAACCTGCACTGGCTCCTCCTCCCCTCCCCATCACTGAATGGGGCCTTTGTGGGGGCTTCCCAGCATTCCAAGGGAATTGTTGCAGGTGAGGGTACACAAACTATCCCACCCTTTAACAACTGCGCGTCACATTTGTATCTGAAAATACTAAAATGCTCTGTCAGGGCTGTCCAGCGCTGAGCTAACCTCGCTTTAGAGGACCGGTTGCAACTTCAAGGGTGTGATCACAGCAGAGAGAGTGGGAGGGGAGGATCACTTTGTTTCTATCCAGGTGAGACAACATATGCATTCGGAACAAAACAGCATGCCTACTGCAGCCTGATGCCTCACACAATTGAGGTGCATCGTACAGATTAGGGAAAGCATTAGCTGAAATGTTAATTTGCCTTATTTTGAAACTTTTGAGGCCGTCTTTGAAGAAAATTGCCACAAAAGCTGAAATAGTGAACGTATAGGATCTATATAGGGCTGTTATCTGGAGTGGATTAGTGAAGTACAGGAACTGTGTGAGTAACAGGCTACACACACACAGAGGTCCCTGAACATCTCAGTGGGAAGGTGAGTGTGTCTGTTTCAATGTGCATATATAAATTGATTTATTTTGTTAACAAAGGGACTGAATATGCAGTTCGTTTGTTGGCATATTCTACTTTATTGGACTGTGTCCACCTTCTGCCTCAGCTTCCCTCTCTTCGGTTGGTACTGGTCAAAACTAAACAGCCTGCAGGTATGTACTTGTTTTCACATTGAGGTTAAAGAACAAACTAATGTGAGCTATACTGTATCCTAGTGAGTAAATCATGGCATTACAGGAAATATTTCTAGTTATTAATGACTGATTGTACATTTCTGGAAGTAGTTTTCCAACAGATTAAATATCAAGTTTTTATCTTCTCTGTTATGGGCAGAGTCCACAAGAGGACAAAAGGGCTTCACTTCTCTAATCTTTTGCTCTGGGCTCCTCCTCACCCTCCTTTATCTGGCTTGCTCTTTGATATCTTTTGTTCTCCATCTCCAAATGACTCTTCCTTCATGATTGCATGTTCCCAGAGAAGTGGCACTGACAGAGACAAGTCTAATCTAATTTTGAAATGTATTACAAATAAAGCACAATTACTTTACTTGATTGTGTAAAGTGTCAAAGGTAATTTATGCAACAATAGTGAACTCATGTTCTGTCCTTGAATCAAGTAAACTCTCACTCACTCACTTTTATGTTGAAGAATGTGATTTCAGAACCTGAACATGAAACCAAATGGTCATCAATAGTGTAACATTTGGTGTTTTTCTTGGGTGTATTATGTGTTCCCTAGCAGCATGTTGCATACAGTCAGGGAGTGGCTGTGTTGGGAGCGTATGTGGCTGCCAGAAAAAGTCTCCTGGTCGGATCTGGAGGACAGTGAAGGTCGTGTTTACGCTAAAGCCTCTCAGCTCTACGCTGCTCTGCCCTGCGCCCTCTGCCTGCTCCTCGTCAGATTCCTGTTTGAGAGGTGAGCAGATGCCATTGTCTGCTTTTGAAATAAATGGATTACGTTGCACAAATTTGGAGGCCTGTTTTGCGTAAGACAATGTGTTGCACTATACTCACACACCTTTATGGTGATGCAGGTACCTGGCCACACCGCTGGCTGATCTTTGGGGAGCCAGGGACCGTATTCGTCTCACAGCAGAGACAAACCCTGTCCTGGAGAAGCACTTCTGCAGCCAAGCACGGCTTCTTTCACAGGTGTGTTAACAATCAACAATTTAGTTACATTATTCAATTTTAATTACATAATTGACTCTCTGTCGCACTCTCTGATTAAAGATGCAACAATCACAACCACTGCCTTTTTTCAGAGTCTGATTGTTTAAATCATATTAAACTGAAAACCTTTGGCATTTCGAAAAAAATAAGAAATCTTTAAGACGTCATTTTGGACTTTCAAGAACTTGGATGGACATATTTCCCTATTCTGACACTTTATAGATTAATCAATGAATATTTAAATTAATCGGCAGATCTTGGCATGATCTTTCTTGTGTTTCAAGCTGACTTGAGGTCTCTTTGTGAGAAGACCAGCTGGCCAGAAAGGAAAGTTCAAGTTTGGTTCAAGAGGAGGAGGAACCAGGAGCGCCCAGGCCTTCGCAAGAGGTTCTGCGAGGCCAGGTGTGTGTGTGTGTGTGTGTGTGTGTGTGTGTGTGTGTGTGTGTGTGTGTGTGTGTGTGTGTGTGTGTGTGTGTGTGTGTGTGTGTGTGTGTGTGTGTGTGTGTGTGTGTGATAAACGTAACATTATTATCCTTGTCTGTCCACAATTGGAGATGTGTGTTTTATTTGTTTGCATTTGTTGCCGGAGTGCTTGCTCTCTATGATGTAAGTAGCTGTGGCTTGTTGGCATGTTTATAGATTGTTTCTATTTCAGGATTTGTAAATCAATTCTTTCTTTGAACACATTTCTGGCTTAACTGCTGTGAGGTCAAGTTTTTCTCTCTTATTTCGCTGTGATGTGCTGTGTGTTTTTCTCTTCTCATCCTATGTCTCAGGGTTGTTCACACACTGGCAGTTCACATGGCACACAGACCATCCCGTAGACTCCTCTCAATCTCTGTTTTTGTTTTTGTAGAAACCTTGGCTTTATAACCTGAAAGAGGTTTGGGCAGGCTTTCCTAAACAGGTAAATATATTTGCTATATCTATCAGATGGTACAATATTACAGTATATAGTATAATTAACATCTTTATGCGTCTGGTATGTGTCCATGCAGTCCATGCTCCCATCTCAGTACTATTATTACCTCTTGGAAATGGGCTTTTATCTTTCTCTGCTTCTTAGCCTCACATTTGATGTGAAACGGAAGGTGAGTGTGCTGATGTTTAACATCAACAAGTTCTCACATATTTATTTTAACACAAAACCTGTATTATCCTTTTTTGTCATTAAGATGGATTAATTGTAGATTTGACCTGTAGTGTGTATGTGTGTAGGACTTTAAAGAGCAGGTGACTCATCACATAGCCACATTGACTCTTCTGAGTTTCTCCTGGATTTCAAACTACATCCGGATAGGAACTCTTGTGATGGCCTGTCATGACTCCGCTGACATACTGCTGGAGGTGAGTGATGGTTTTTACATCAGTGCATGTTGCAAGTTAAAGGATGTGATACCTACTGTAGAGCCATACTGAGGGCTGCATTGTTAACCAACTGTGATGTTGCATCGTCACAGTTCTGCAGCAAATATATAGGACATTAATTAACACAGAGTTGAATCAACACTGTTCTGCAGTTTCTGCAAAAATGAAACTCTGTTAATTTGCACTTAAAGGTGGGGTAGGTAATTTTGGAGAAACCAGCTCGAGTGCGCTAGAATTTGAAAATACACAGCCGGAAAAAATCTGCCACTTCCTTACAGAGCATTCCATGGAATATAACAAAAAGTGTATCTCGAGCCGGCTTCTCAAACTTACCTACCCCACCTTTAAGTATTATTTATCTTGACCGCCGATATTAGCATACAAAATAAATGTGCATTGAATGAGAATTATTATATGAATAAAACTAAATATCAATAACAATCATGACTGCAGTGACTTTATGATTGTGAACTGTTCCCTTTAAACAAAGCAGTGACACTGATTGTTTTTCGCAGGGTGCCAAGGTATTTAACTATGCAAAGTGGCAACGGACTGCTAACACCACGTTTGTGGTGTTCACAGCTCTCTTTACGCTGACAAGACTTGTCATTTTTCCTTTTTGGTAAGTTTTTGAAATGGAATGATTCTGTATGGTGATCTTGGTAAAATGTGTCACAAAATATTGTGTATGTTTTTTACAGGCTGATCCACTGTACATGGGTGTACCCACTGGAGGAGTTTGCTCCCTTCTTCGGCTATTACTTCTTCAATGTGATGTTATTGGTTCTTCAGATACTCCACCTTTACTGGGCTGTTCTCATATCGCGAATGCTTCTTAAGTTAATATTCAGTAAGGTGTGTTTACAGGTGTTGCTGTGTATATGTATGTATGTAAAGGAAAGAAATGAAAACGCTGCACATTTCTCAAATGTCTCTCAAGAGTCTTGGGATTGCCCTTATTTAAATGTTTCTCTGTGGCACATTTCTGTCCTGCAGCTGGAAGGTGACGATCGGAGTGATGAAGAGGAGGATGACAGTGATTCACCAAAGGAAAGAAACAACAAATTGAGTCACATTAATGGCTCTGGAGCCAGAGGCCGGGGGGCAAATGGTCACTGACACGTTTACTGACAAAAGGAGATGGACAAAAGGGGAAATGAACAGCAGACATGAAGACTTATTCAATGTGCAGCAGCTGGAATGTAATGGCACTTCAGAAAAGAGTAAATACACTAAAGCAGAAATAATGATATGCACAGGAACTGTGAAGGATTGTAGTCAAACGAAATAATTTTAAGCTTTGTCTTTTCTGGAGTTTGCTGAATTCATAATAACTATTAATCTTGTTGTACTCATTAAAAAATAGAGGAATACTCTTTACAATGTTGTGTTTTTTATGTTGTTGAAAAAATGTATGTTGAAAATGGATATACAAAAATTCCACGTGTTTATATGTGCTTCCACGTGTGTTTGGTGATGCACATTAAAGCAAAGACGAAGCTCTACTGGAAATGTTTTACAACTGTGAGTTACTGAGAGTGTTAAAAACTGTACATGTGACAGCATTTGGACATGGTCCTGCTTGCGTGGGAGGCAGAATGAGCAGAGAGGTTTAACTGACTCTGGATCATGATGGAAGTACAAAGACAACTCTGGATAGCTGCCTGCAATACCAGCACGCCCTCTCGCGACAATCAGCGAGAACTGACTGAAGACTCGTCAGTTCATCGCCATCAGTTGCCATAGAAACATCCACACAAACTATGCTTGAGCTCAGTTAAAAAACTCAAACACGAAAACGTAGATTCACGTTTTATATCAACAGTACACAAAAAGTTCGCTGACTATTACTGTTACAATGGCTCAGTATCGCACAAGTGTGAAAATCGGAAACTGGAACGAGGAACTGCGCTTAGAAGAGGTTTGTTATATTATAATGTTCATAACTTTAAACTTTAGCTACAATAGCTACCTAGCAACACACCAGTTGGAGTGAAGTTATTCATCTAAGCTAACATGTGTGCCCGCGTCAACATGTAAACACAAGCTTACAATTTGTTTGTACGCTAAATGCTACATTTCTTGGATAATGACTCCAAACGGATTTAAAATGGCAATTCAGTATTCTTATTAAGCTACCCATTTCAGTTTTTAAAAAGCAGGTTATCCACTTGGACAACTTACTCAACAAACAACAAAAGCAGGTATAATAAGGCTGTATAATTAACTGAAAACAACGTTTGCTTTCTTTGGCAATTGAAAAACAATATTTAACTAGAAGAAATGATTAATTGTATTGGTAAAATTACAAATTCCTGTTTACTGATACTGTATGATTCACATGGGAAGTAATAACTTTAGAAGCCATTCAGTAACAAAGACATGAGCAAGGGGGAAAAACAGCATTTGATCAAATAGCGAATGTAAGATGAAGATAGTAATACATCTTACATTGTTTATATGTGTAAAAAAAATGCACTTATAGTGTATAACCTGCAGGAGTGGACACATTCAATAATTAAGAATTAACACTCTATATATGTTGATTTGTTTTCCAGGATACAAAGAGAGAGCACCTGGAAAAAAAAGAGAGGGGCGAGCTTGCTGCCCAGAAAGTAGACTTCCTAAAACAGCACATTTTGAGCCCGGTGAAAAGAGTTTAAGCTATTAAAACATCTTTAATAACAACAATAATATCACAGTGATGATGTGGATGGAAATGATGCTGTTTTTGTATTTGTGAAGGTGGATCTCACTGTGACCACCGATGGAAGATTGCACTTTGGGGATGTTGTGATGTTGGTCAACATGGGAGGAGAAGAGAGGGACTGCAGTGCATTGAGCATTAATGCAGATGTTAACAGTTTTAAAAAGATTCCTACACCTGGCATTATATCCCCGTGTGGAGTTGCCGCAGGAAAAGGTATTCAGGCCTGCCCGCGCACAGCCTTCATCATTACCAGGTATAAACATTAACACATCTAAAACCACATCAGCTTACATAACAGATAAAACATTCCCAGATGTTAACCTGTAACTCTGCTTATGTGACCACTAGTGTAGATGGCAGTCCTGAAGGGTCGACTCTTCATTTTGATCAAAGCTTTGCCCTGAAAACAACAAGTGGCTTTGCCAGAGGAGTAAGTGAAAACACACACATATATATATGATTATATAATTAAGATCTTAAAACAAAGACTGTCAGTTGTAGAGGTGCACCCCACTGTTTCTTCACATGGAGTTGAGTTTGTATGCCGTGAGAACAGTTGTGTAATATCCTCTGTGGTCCTGAGGGGAGCTTTATAAGGTTAAGAAAGTAACCGGATTATGACCCTTCTTTTTGGGCTTGGAAGTTATTTTTTTAAGATCTAGTTTAGAGACTATGTATTTTCTAAGTGCTCATTTACTTTCAGTGAAACAAAACATGATTCCTTCACATGTTGTTTTTTTAAACACCAAATGTTTTTCACTTTACATTTTGCAGTACATGTCTCATCTTTAATTTGTCACTTTGTGTGTTCAAATATTTTCTCAGCTTTACTTGACAAGTGACCTGCAAAGTTTTCAAAAGGTAGATCACGTTTTAACATTATTCATTTATTGACTACATTTTCTCTGGTTATTTTTCATATATTTTATTGTGACTTTATTTAAAGTGTGCAAAGAAGTCCCGGCTACAAGAAGTTAACTTGGAAGACGGCAGCTCCTTTCTGTCATGGTGGAAGATAGTTCACTTTGACCCCCAAGAGAGGCTTGAATATGAGGGTCAGCCTGTTCCTGTAAGTCTTAACCAAATCTTCATGCTGAACTAACCTGTCACAACATCAGACTGTTATTGTCTGTTCAATCTGTAACTAAACTGTTAGTGTAATGTTGCTCAACCTCTGTTGAACTGAGAATTTCCAATAAATCATCCACTGGCTTTTCTTTTTTCCAGGCTAATATGAGTGTGCTGATCATACACTGCAAGACAAACCAGGCTCTCGCTGTGCTGGGTGATCACGTCATTTGGTATTTTCCATTTCCCCTTTAAAAGTCACCATATGTTGCTGTGTTAAAGGCAATGCTTTTGATTTGATGTCTGTGAGGTACACAGGTTTGGCACAAATAATGGCATTTAACAAAAAGACAAATATCAGACGAAGAAAACTGCAATGTGGATGTTGGTCAGCTAACTATAACTATAAGCTAAAAGCTTGATAAGGCGCCATAAAAAAAAAGATAAGGTTATAGTGATCTGAAAAACCTCTCTCTGATCTCTATAATCTTAGTCAACTCCAAGGCAACTCAGAGTAGTGAGTAAAAATCAGTTTGTTGGACTAACAATCTGATGTATCTAATACAAATAATATGGGGATTCTCTCAAGGTGGCAGTAATCCTACATTAAATAGAGAGACTTACACAATGTTGCTAATTTATGATTACTGGCTAAGATTCTTTGATTGATAGTTTTTCACGAAAACTTATATTCACTATGAAAAGATGTGTGTGTATCTATCTATCTGTCTGTGTCTGTCTGTCTGTCTGTCTGTCTGTCTGTCTGTCTGTCTATCTATCTATCTATCTTGCAATAAACTAATTTATTTCTAAACATAATGCAAGGTAAAGTCAATACAGTATGTTTTAGTGCCATTTGAAGATTTTTTTAAGCATGTTTGATGAATATTGAGATAATATTGTGAATCACAATTGTTTCAGCTAGAATAATCGTGACATGACATTTTCATTTTGTCCCATTCCTGATGTAAATGTACTTTTGTTGAAACGACAGCCTCAAGCTCATCAAAGCCACTCAAAAGTCATGTTACAATGCCTGCATGCCGGGTGTCGTCCTGTTGGTAACAGTTGTCCCTTTCTGTAGGAACACGTATGGCAAAGAGTATGAGATGACGGCTCACACATTCCTAGACTCCCACAAAGCAGAGCAGGACAACAACCGCTGGACACTGTGCACCTCTGACCCAGCAGGGGAGGGCCTCGTCCTCCTCACCCACCCACGGCTAGGGGCCCCCAACAAGGTGCTCACACAGGCAGACCCTGGCATCTAACACAACCCACTCATCATTAAGATCGACTTCACTTTTACATTTTAAAATAAAGGTTGTTTTCACTTCTGTTTGATTTGCTGACCTTTTTTTCTCAAGCAAAGTCATTTTGGGATGGACTCTGTGATTATATGATACGCTTTAGCCAGCCAACCACCAGGAGGCTTTGTAGCAAGAGGCATTTGATACGTTTCCTCAAACAGCACTATCATTGTTTTAGTTGGGCGATAGCATAAGAAACCCACCGTGATATCGGACAGTTGGATGACTCAGGCCAATTTCCCATGCATTTGAAAATGTCCCTGAAATACATGATATAAGAGATATTGATAGGGGGTGAAGTAGGGTTCTTTCATGGAAGAAGCAGTGCATTTTAGGAAAAGGGGAGCTAAAAGGTAAGTTATCATCTCCCTGCAGCCCTTCTTTTTTTTTACAGGGTTTCTTTTTCAACAAAGGGAAAGGATGAAGAATTTCTCTGCTTTTGCTGCAGTTATTCTCATGTAAATATTTAAATGCTTTGATCACAAAAGTAAAACAGGGATGAAACACAAATATAGATTCCGGATTGTCCTTCCATTGCTGTCTTGCACCTTTTCCCCAGGATTGTTAAGTAAAAGGTTAAAAGTAATCTTAGGGTTTAGACATGTGGCCTTTCACAGGTAAACTATAAAAACTACTGTAGGCAACTTCCTCTATAGATAACATGCCTAAATACAGATAATAGATAACCATCATTGCCTCTTGTCCAGGGTGCGTTCAAGTACGTTTTAGAACACTAATTTGCAACGTTTCACGACGATTTCAAAAATATTGTGTGACCTTTACACTTTTGACGAGGGCGTCATCAACTATGATTTAAAGGGGACGTCGTAGCCGCTAACAACCATTTGAGACGGCACATCAAACCGGCTCTTATCATTTGAAACGATTTTGGGCTGTTTTTTTTTTTTACAACAATGTGCTGAACGCGTCGGTGTCACGTTTCAGATGGAGACAATACTAAATTGAGCAGCTACACGTGCAGCAGATGAGCGTGAGAGAGGACGCAGGCTCCACACAAAGGTAACGTTACGGTTCACCATTTGATGTATGGAGGTTATAAAAACGAATCATTGTTTCATTAAAATAGATAACATTCAGCTTATCTAGCCACTGTTGTGTTCTTATTATAATTGTCATTATTCATGTTTGTAATCGCAATGATCTGTTAACGCGTGTGTGGTCGGTAGATTCAGTATGCAGTTGCGTTTTTATTTCTGCCTGAATATGTTTATAATAAGCGCATTTATCTGAGCCGGTTTACAAATTATACAATTAATATTCAATATATTGATACAATGTTAGGGTTTGTTTCAAATAAAGATGTCCCGTTCTGATTAATTATACGATACCTCTCCGTGGCGTATGGCCTGTCCTCAAATCGCTAATGTCATATTATACCGTTATTTATAAAAGCAAAAGCCATTTAACCTCCTACACATATGACTTATTATTCTGTAAAACACCCATGTATGATGGTTCTTAGAAATCCAGATAATAAAGATATTATCAGATAAGGCTTAGTCATGGTCAATGGTTGCTTTAGGTCGATCTTTGTGTTGTCCTTTATAGATGGATCTGAACGTTTCCATTTATAACACCGTGCTACCAAAGAACATTTAAAGACCACCCCAGTCCCTGTGTCAGCTGCTGTGGTGAAACCGCACTGATAAATACACTAATAAATGTAGACTACCTCCCTCATATAACATTACTGGTTACACAAGATCCCATTGTAAAATAAAGTAGGCTATCTCTGTAAGTCAAGAAGGTAAAACAGCTCCACATTTGCTGAGTAGGCTACATATGACATACAACAAGAATGATCCAATATTAAAACACTCTGAAAGGACAGTTCTTCCTGCATAGTGATGAACAATAAATGTAAATGAATGCATTATGCAGGACTTGTATTGCAGTATATTACATTGTAGTTTTGCTTTTTTTATTTCAGTAAAAAGTCTGAATAATTGTGAACCTTGTGAACTCTATAACTGTTTTCAGAAGTCACAGTGAGATATTTAGATGAATTGATTGGTATTGATTTGCTTCTACAGAAGATTTGTAAATTCACATTGTTCATCATTAACAAACTACAAAGCATACATTGCATTACTGACTGACTACACTCCTTTGCTTATGTAACGAAAAGTGAGGGCGACGATGTGAGTGAAATAACCAATTATTTTGTATCCATAGTTAAGTGCTCAACTATACTTTCTGCCAAGGTTATTTACCTAGTAACTGGTAAAAATGTGTAAACTTATACCTAGTTGACACAATAAGCTGAAAAGGCTGTAGCGCTTTTCAAGATATCATAATAAACAAATTATGTTGTGTATTATTTTACAAGAGTATCATTAATAGCACTTGCATTCCTTATCGAATACATAGCTTTTTATTTGTCCTTTTTAATTCACACATGAGTTTACAAACTTATGCTTTACCACGTTTTCATTATTATTATTTATCAGAAAACATGACACATCATGATATATACTGTTAACAAGATATGATTGCAAAACATGCATTGTTTTAAAAATGATTTCAACATTCATTGTGCCCTTTATTATTTTAACCATAAGCAATATCGCCCAACCCTATGTGTTTTATATGTTGTACTGTATGTCAGTTTAATTGATGCCCGTTGCTTTGTTTAACCAGACAATCATGGCAGTGAATGTTCCTGGACTTGCGGCCGTGGTGGTTTTTTACATCGTCATCCTGGTTATTGGGATCTGGGCATCTCGAAAGTCCAAGAAAGTGGAGAAAACGTGTGCTGGCACAAAAAGCGAGGTTGCCATTGTTGGTGGCCGCAACATCAGTGTCCTGGTCGGGGTTTTCACCATGACAGGTAAAACCTTTGTTTATATACCTGTCATTTCATATTTCTTGATGTACTTATTGTGTGTGCTATGTTTCTACCTTGACAAATGATTTTCTTTTCTTTAGCAACATGGGTTGGTGGAGGTTACATCTTGGGAACTGCTGAGGCTGTTTATTCTCCGTCTCAAGGTCTCATCTGGGCCATGGGGCCTCCTGCATATCTTACCAATTTTGTTTTGGGTAAGTTCCCTCAACCAACATTAACACACAGCAGGGACAAAATGTTGGAGCAATTGTACACTAAAACAAGAGTATTATATTGTTTATAAACATTTAGGGCTGCCCTTGAATAAAGAAATACTTAGTCCACTAACACTCAGACGATGTTGTCGACGAATGGATTAGTTCATGTAATTAGAACTGAGTTTCTCCATTTCAAATCATGCAAATTCACCCCTTAATGTTGTGTTTGCCAGAGACGTGCCGATAAATCTTGGGAAGAAGTCATTTCGCAAGAGAATGCAGCCCTAAGATTATCTGACAGGGTTTTCTTCTTGTTTTGGGGAAATAGAAGATACCCGGGTTTGTTTTTTCATCCTCACAAGATGTTGTTCTTGAGTGTGCTTTTTAGTTGGTGTGAAGGTTTGTGTGTCATAGTTTTTGCTGATATTCTTCAACAGGAGTAAAGTCAAGAAGACACTTAATACAAAATACGTCTCGAAATTAATGTGATTTGCACATGCTCAAAATACACCTGCTGGTAAAACATTGGTGGCAGTTACGTGTATGTATGAAAATCTGAACTTACAACCAAAACTTGTAGATTCCTGCCAGACTTAAAGCCTGTGCATTTAGAAAAAGGCTGGCCATGGACTCATCTAAAGACTGAGGCACTACTCAAATGTATTACAGACATATAGCAACCTTCGTAACCCAGCATTGGGTTGAAGTGTTTTGTAGAGAAGCAATGCATTACACCAATACACTACTACTCAGGCTATCAATTACGGTTGGAGTGAATGCCTGCCAAGCAAATAGGTGATATTCCATGATGATCCTTTCATTGCTCAAGAAAGAAAATGGCAAAAAAATGATGTCAACCATGACGGCTAATATATGATCCATTCATGTATTGTGTCAATTCTAAAGTGTCACTTATACTTTCCTTAAATGATCAGTATTAGCCATGTAAAAAGGGTAATGCTAAAATGATCGTTGAGGTTAGCATTTATAACTATAGTTTGATTTTTTCCAGGCAGGGAAGAGTACACGTTGTTCTTTAAGTTATTCATTTGTTGGCAGCAGCCCAAATGCACATAGCCCCAGGCTATTATGCAACAGCAATATTTTACCATCCAAGCTCTTTCATTCACTACAAAATGTCAGCAAGAAAAAAGATGAAAGAAGTTCTGCAGCCCTAAAATGTCATCTTACATTTTAATGTTTTAGCCAGAAGTCCAAAACCTAAACACATTTACTTTACCATCATAGAAGAACACCAGAAAATATTCTTTTTTTTTAGCTTTTGCTCAAAGAAGGACTTAAATAATGTATTAATTATCTAAATTATTTCTTATGTTTCTCCATTGTTTGTGTTAAAACCTAATTTATTATAAACTCAGCTCCACTTTAATTCATTATATATATTTATAATGACAACGCACTCCAAGTTATGTTTCACTTCAACAGTTGTTTTGTCTGTTTACTCTTTCCTTCTTAAGGAGGATTGTTTTTTGCAAAACCTATGAGGTCAAAGCGCTACGTGACGATGTTAGACCCGTTTCAGCATCGCTATGGAAACATGCTCACTGCAACACTCCTGCTTCCTGCTTTGATGAGTGATATTTTGTGGGTTGCCTGCATTCTCGCTGCTCTGGGTAAGAAACGCATTGTACAAAACCAAGGCTATGACTCTGCCAAACTCTGTGACATTGTATGTTGTGTTTGTGTCTCTGAATACTGTCTTGTGTTATTTATAGGAGGAACGATGAGCGTCATTCTTGGTCTGTCATCTGCCCTCTCGATCGTTATCTCGGCAGGTGTCTCCATCACCTACACATTTCTAGGGGGATTCTACTCTGTGGCATATACTGACATCATCCAGCTGTCCTTCATCTTTGTCAGCCTGGTGAGAAATACAGAGGTTACAGTAAAGTAGGAAGTGACAGATATGAAAATAGAGAAAAAGGAGGCAACAGGATTAATGGGACTGACAAGATAAGATAACTGCATAGATAATCAAGTATGACACAAAGCGCAAGTAATTCAATAGATGACCTGTCCTGATTTTTGCAATAACAGCTGTTTTCTTCTGTTTCAGTGGCTCTGTATTCCTTTTTTGTTACTTAGTCCTGCAGTTGCTGACGTCTCACATACAATCAACCTGAACCAAACCATTGGAACCTCCTGGGTCGGAGAGTTGAAGTTGGAGGATGCAGGAAAATGGGCGGATGAGATGCTGTTATTGGTTAGATTCTAAATTAATTTTGTTTCACTGTTTATGTAGTGGAGTAAGGAGATTAAAATAAAACATCCTTAGAATTATCACTGCACACATGCAACCACTGAATATACTGCATCTCTAGTTCAGGCTTCCCTCGCATCCATGACTTGAACTTGAATCATTGAAGTTATTCAGTCAAGGAAACATTTCTAGTTTAAAGTCACCATAATGTGTGTTTTCTGTTATGCGAGATTCTCTAATGTCTTTGTTTCTGCAGCTGATCATGCACAGCTTTGGGGCCTCATTTATAAATGGTGCGTACGCACAAAAGATAGAAAAAAATAAAATGTTACCTCTCATTTATCATATATGAAGAATTAATTTTCACATATTGATTAAAGCCAATCTTAAAATGATTAAACAAACGCCTGTTTGAGATTCCTCAGTGCTCACAAAAACATAACTATGGAGAAATCTTAAATAAATACGGAGAATGTACTGGATCACCCCGTCGCTATGTTCTCTGCCTACCCGTATAAGATAATGTATCTCATACATGATGCGGTTACAGGAGG
>NW_011359313.1:286126-315170 GCF_000735185.1 Notothenia coriiceps
CGGTAAATGGCTTCTTTGTTGCAAGTTACACGGCAATAGCTTACGCAGACACGGTCTAGTTTCCGCCATTAACCGCCGGTTCTCCTTGCATATAATGGACCGTTTTATTGACAACGACGTCGTGTGTTTTTGTTTTGGAACTTGCTTGACACGTAAGACGTCCCTACACTTTGAACCCGTCTTTGACGCGTACAAAGTCTCTTGCGGCGTCATACTGAGTGGTTGCTGTATCACCGACCTTTGTAACGTCACGCCGGTATTTGTCTACCACGACTTCCACCTAAATTTAACGTTTCAATTTTTTTGAATTGGTAAGTTCCCCCGAGTACTGACTGCTCTGGTGCCTGTAAAGCCACCTCTTGCTCAGAAGGAACGTGTACAATTGGATATTTACTGCCACTGAATCTTTGGGTGGATTGAACACGTTGTGTTTCTATGACGTACGCTGCGACGATGGACAGTTGCGTTTGCCGTAATTCCTCCCCCCCGTCAACCGTTTTTATGTTGTAGCTGGACTTGCTGCATTGACCGCAGACATGTCTACCCCAGTCGACTCGAATACTGACCTTCTTCTTTTTATCCCCAGCAACCGCTCAAAATTTTTCCCTTTTGGGTCGGTAGCCACGTCGTGTGTTTCGATTTGAACACACGGGTCGTCCCGACGACACCGTTATGGTAGGGAGGGTCGTGATCTCCTGCCACCGTCGTTGAGATTACCTTGAAGAGGTTGTTCGTCGCGAATTTCCTTTACGTACAGTAGTGACCTAGTGTCTACTGCACTCGGTTCAGTTAGGTACGGCAGGCGACCGACTGAAGCCGCTCCGGTTACAACGGAGATGTGGTCTTGTTACGCGCGAAATCCGCCTCTCCAAAGTCGTCCTGCGACTTAATTACGTACTGTGCTACCGGCTTGTGGATCGTTTCCGTTGACAAACTGGATACTCAAATAGCGGTAGTGTCAGGACGGACACCGCTGGTATAAGCCCCTGGTATCGCACGGACTCGTTCCGTAAGGTCGATTTCAGGAAAGGAAGCGTTTAAAGTCGGACGACATTGAGTTGACTTAGCTACGCGAGCACTCGCACGTCTACCTCTACTTCCGCCTGGGTTTTAAGGGTTTCTTAAGGGACCGGTTGGTAACGCCTCTTGTTGCCGCTCTACATAATTCCCTCTTTTCTTTTCCGGTGGGTCCCGGCTACGCCGTTCCGGCACCTACCAACATTCCGTCGCGAGGAGCTGTGGGGAGATAAGGGTCTATAACTTCTAGCAAAAGGGGGCTGTAGCCAGAGTAAAAGGCGAAGAGGCCGTAGAAACTGGGTGCCACAGACGGGTACCCTGTTGTTGACTTTGCACGTGCTAGAACCTGCGCTACTCGTCGTCTGGTAGGACCTAGTGAACACCGGGTCGCCGCATTGCCCTTCGGATAGCAACTGTACCTGTGGACGTCGCGTCTCACCAGTGAAAATTCTTCGACCAGGTACGTTTGATGTCCGTTTTTACGGAAGGGTCCTCAACCACTGTCTAGTACCTATGTGTTGTACGACCGAAGGGATGACTTTGGTGTTTCGAAGGACCGACGTTAGAGCCAGTAGAGGTTACTCGTTGACACGGCACGCCTGAACCTAAGTCGGCAAGGTTTTAGGCGTATTTGCGTTCCGTCCCGGTCTTATTGTCGTCTTTTAGAGCTGCAACTACTCTTAGACGTAAGCTTCTGTGGGTAACTTGTCAAACTGAAGATTGTCTCGGACCTTTGTCAATCTCACTTCTTTGTGGGCGGCGTAAAGGTTCCTGTAACGTTCCTCGTCACAGGGACGGGCCGTCGCCGGCTAAAATATGTCCATGTATACATTACATTGTTTGCAATGCAATGATAACAGATAACACACACATTCTCTGTCATATATTTTTCATTGCCACGTTAGTTTTAACACACAACGTATATATTGTCTGACAGAGTTTTTTAATCTTTATACAACTATTTTCAAGAAATAAAAGACATTACGTTAATTTTTTTTTTTTAGCAGATATGAAGACCTAAGTAATGTTAGTTGACTTTATAACGGTTCGGCAAAATAATAAAATTATAACGACTAATACCGGTAGTGTCGAATTCTTGTTTAGTTTTTAGGATAGAAGTTTTTTAATCTTATCAAGGAGTCTGGTTCCATTTTTTTTTTCTAAATATTGTCGTTTTGTGTTAGTTTGGTATTAAGAGAGTTGTTGTTGTTGCCTCCTGCACTGCTTTGTGATCCACCCCCTTTATGTGCATCTCTTTAGTCTTCACCCTGAAGTTGGACGTCCCCGCGGTGAACACGTTGTGCTTTTTTCCCCTTACACATAGTGTGCAATACATTTGATCACTTTGTTTGTTATAGCACACCCACGGGAGCTTCATTTTCCAGGTTCCAACAAACTTCCTTTTGTTGTGGCTGACCGGTTTCTCTTCGTGGCTTACGGGTGTAGAAGTGACATTGTCAGATGGCGTAGGCTCTGGATGGGGCTGGAGGCTAGATGACGACAACTCTGGCTCCGGGGCACCTGCACGGGCGGGGGATGCTGGCGGAGAATAGGATGGCGGCAACTCAGGCTTGGGCTGAGAGCCAACGGCAAGGCTCGCTGGCAGTACACTTTTTTCATTCACAGGAACCGGCTTTGCTGGCGGCGAAAAAAATTCCACCAGCCTCCTTTGCCCCTCCAACAGAGGGATATCATTTTCCTTTTTGTCATTTAAACCAGGGGTTCCCAAAGTGTGGGAAGGTGAGCCTCCCCTCAGAGAACATAATCACAGCTGCACCCCCCCTCCCAATAATTATTGCTATTATTATTATTGTTGTTGTTGCTATAATGCAGGGGTATTCAATTGCATTTCGAAGAGGTCCAGTCAGAGAAAATGCTCTGTTTTTGCTACCTTTCTATTTTTTGATTGGCTGAGCGTCAGCTCCTTAAAAAATTAAACAATAGCTTTTTTAAACCTCTTTATCTTTATGTTTTAAACATGTTCAGGTTAAGGATGGCAGCTTCCTCATACGTCGCACTCGGAGATAAATAGTTGAGACGGAGATGTCTTTAGCAACAGGGAGGAGTAACGTTTCACCAATGTTGTGAGGTTTACCTGCCTTAGCTATCCGTAACGCCACTCGGTATGATGCTTCGGTTGCCTTTGTATTCACAGTGCTAAATGTGTCAATGAAATTTTTCTGTGACTGCAATTCCTTGAGCTTCCGGTCAAAAAACTCCTGTGGCTTGGTCACCAAACATGGGGTGTTTCATCTCAATATGACGCCGGAGTTTACATGGTCTCATACTGTCATTAGCTAGCACCTCGTTGCAGATAAGTAACACACTGTGGCAGTGGAGTGTCATCAGGACCGGTCCATGAAAATCCTAGCTTCAAATAATCATTGTCATACTTCCTCCGTTTTCTGACAGACGCTGTCTCCTCTCTCACTTTAGGTAACTTCACTAAAAAATCTATCCATATTTTGCTGCTCGCATACATTTAGCTGAAGTTAACTAGCTAGATTTCACTGTTTCTCTTTTTAGTTTTTTGGCGGCTGCGCCTCCCTTGAAGCTCTCTGGCGCCCCCCAGGGGAGGCGCGCCTCACACTTTGGGAACCCCTGTATTAGACTATTGAAAAATAGTCTAATAGCTCCTCAGTGCACACAAAAACATAACTTGGAGAAATAAATAAATACGGATATGTTATTGATCACCCCTCGATTATGTTCTCTTGTTAAGAAATGTATTCTCATAAATGATGCGGTAAACAGGAGGACAGAATTACTTAAAACTGACGCCGTTTTGCATTTCTATAGGTTGTATAGATACGAGCATGGTTTGATATACTATCATGTTTAATCATGTTTTATGCAGTTCGCCAATAGCCTACTTTTTTACGAGCGACTTATCAAGTAGGCTATTGGCGAACTGCATAAAACATGATTAAACATGATAGTATATCAAACCATGCTCGTATCTATACAACCTATAGAAATGCAAAACGGCGTCANCAGTTTGAACCAGAGTAGCAGCATGGAGGTTGGATCGTCACCAAAATAAATAAATAAGTGGTCCGAAAAAGGTTAATGACAAAAGAAATACACATAGCCTAGCCTTCCTCAGGCAGTGTGCTTGTACCGGGGACAGGAGACACCCCCCCCCTTGATGAGAAACTGTAAGAAATGATCGGCCCTCCGGAGTGGAGTCATGACGACTGGATCTGAATAATTTTTTTTTATTTTGTGGTTTGTGTTCCAGCTGTCGATCAGCAACTATATATCCATAATCCACCAGTTAAAGGAAATACAACTAATGTGTTGTGTTATATTAGCTGTACAATTTACCACATATGGTGTTCTTNGGTCCTCAGGAGGACCCAGCCTCTGAATTGGGACACAGCTATAGTTGTTGATCAACAGCTGGAACACAAACCACCAAATACAAACAAATAATTCAGATCCAGTCGTCATGAATCCACTCCGGAGGGATTCCCCGATCATTTCTTACAGTTTCTCATCAAGGGGGTGTCTCCTGTCCCCGGTACAAACACACTGCCTGAGGAAGGCTATGTGTATTTATTTTGTCATTAAACTTTTTCGGACCACTTATTTATTTATTTTGGTGACGATCCAACCTCCATGCTGCTACTCTGGTTCAAACTGCATCCACCAAACAATATGATTTACCTCGACCTCCCCAAAATAACCAAAACCTGACACGGTGTGAGATGTCTTTTTTAGCTGCTCTGTCGTCATTTCCTGCGATCTTCTTCATGCAGTCAGTCAAAATGAATGAATGGGCGTTTGACTATTTACAGGCAAATATGGGCGTTACGTGAAGCCCGCAAAAGCTGCGCCGCGTTTCGAGTCGATTGTGATTTATAAAGGGAAACCGGCGTAGGATGTGCCATACGCAAGTCCTCTGCCGGTACGCAGTCTTTTATGAATCGGAAAGTGTCGGTGCGTATTTATTTGCTTTGTCCTACGTAAGCAACCTTCCCACGCCAATCCTACGCAAGGCTTTATAAATGAGGCCCCAGGTCAGGTACAAAGTCACCTGGAAATTGTTGTAATTAAAAGACCTGTTTTAGACAATGTGTACTTCTTATAGGAGGTTAAGCACATGTGCACTAAAACTACTGTAGTGGCATTCCAAAAAGTCCATGAGGTGCAGCTTTGTCTGCAAACGTAGCTTACAAGCACTCTTACCTGGGTAGCACAAAAAACACTACAACAACTAGGCTAGGTGAAATGATAGTCTACCTTGACTGTTTTTACCTTAATT
The DNA here is from genome assembly GCF_000735185.1 of Notothenia coriiceps. Taxonomy (NCBI): domain Eukaryota; kingdom Metazoa; phylum Chordata; class Actinopteri; order Perciformes; family Nototheniidae; genus Notothenia; species Notothenia coriiceps. Next base: position 291,411 of record NW_011359313.1, read on the forward strand.
TATTGCTTTCATATTTCAAACGTTTTTTGCATTCAGGTAACATCATCATTGTTACCACCCCCAGCATGCCACATGCCTGACTGCATTTTATTTCCTGTATAAATGCAGTCCCATTACATGTGACTGCCACCCAGTGTACACAAAAGTGCATTACACCAAATAAACAAGCAAAAGAAAAGAATAGTTGGCTTTGCAGTACCTTACACTCAGGCCCATTTTTGTTGATGGCAGACAGACTCAAAAGTTCCAAACAATGCAAACAAAGAGCCATCGAACACATAGTATTCTCAGTCTTAGTTCACTGTGGTTATATGAATTCCTGTAGTGAGCCTGTGCTGTAGACTTCTAATCTAGAAGAACATAATCATCTGTCTGTCTGATGCTTGTGTTGCCGAGTTGTTCTCTGATTAAACCTGTGTTTTTTGCGCATCTGTGTGTGTTTTAGGCTTTAGGCGGACTGGCCTATCAAGCTCTATACCAGAGGATCCTCTCCGCAGCCTCCTCTGCTCAGGCTCAGGTCACCTGCTTCGCTGCTGCTGGATCTGTTTTTATTATGGGAATCCCCTCAGTTATCATTGGAGCAGTGGCTTCGACTGCAGGTACACCTGAATGTGCTCACTCAGCTGTGCACACAGAGCACACACGCCAATCATTCATAATAAATCTAACAGTAAGGTATGTGTGTGTAAAGAAATTCCTGGTTATTCTCAGCATATTAAACTAATTATAGTAGGACATTAGCTTGCTTTCAATTATTTTGCTTCCTTCTCCCCAATGCTTTTTTTCACCATAATCCTAAAAGCTTCTTCCCCTCCCATTATTCTTTTCCTCTCGACCCTGACTGTGTCTTTCTCTACCTCCTCTACTGTATCTGCTCCCCTTTTTTCTCTCTTTTTTTCTCTAAGACTGGAACCAGACAGCGTATGGTCTACCCCCTCCTTTTGAGCGAGGGGAGGCGGGGAAGATCCTGCCTCTGGCCCTGCAGCACCTCACCCCCACCTGGTTGTCAGTGTTAGGCATTGGCTCTGTGGCCGCAGCAGTTATGTCCTCAATGGACTCTGTGCTGCTGTCCTCAGCATCCATGTTTACACAAAACATATACAAGACGACTTTGAGGAAGCAGGTGTGTGTGAGATTGTGCGTGTGTGCATGGTTCAGCATCAATACAATTGAACGAACTCCATTTGGTTTTCGTCCCTTTCTCCTGTGTTATTCCAGGCCTCGGAGCGGGAGTTGCATTGGGTGATCCGTATCAGCGTGCTGGTGGTTGGCCTGGCAGGAACAGGCCTGGCCTTTGGTGATGACAGCGTGTTCGGCCTCTGGCTGGTAAGCGGCGACCTCCTCTACTGCGTCATCTTCCCGCAGCTCATTTGCGTGCTGCACTGCGGCTTTTCCAACAGTTACGGAGCCTTCAGCGGCTTCTCAATGGGACTGCTGCTACGTGCGCTGAGCGGGGAACCGCTGCTGGGGATCCCCGCTGTCATCCTGTACCCCGGCTGGAGGGAGGTGGACGGTGTCATCGTACAGTACTTTCCCTTCAGGACTCTCGCCATGCTTGCCTCCTTGACAGGTGTTATTGCAGTTTCCTGGCTGGTGCAGTTAGGCTTTTATCACAAACTAATTCCTCAGTCCTGGGATTTACTGGGGGCGTTTGAAGAGAAAACAAAGGCACAGGAGGAGGAAGTACCTGTTCCTTTGGAGGAAAAGAACAACATCCTTAATACAAAATTATAGTGTTAGTACAATCTCAGCCAAAGGATACCTAAACCTTTTTTTATGCAAAATTCCTACCAACATTCTTCTCAGCACAGACTATTTCCGCACAATCTTACATGTACTGTACACTTCACCTTTAATACTGATGTAAATGCTTTATATTCACCAAGTTCTGAACAGCATTATGTGGGGAGTATTTCAAAGAGGCAGCTTATACGTGCTGGCTGTTTTTTTTTGACAGAACAGCTTTAAGACTACATCCGCAGACTTCAAGATTCTGGTGTTAATTTCAGAAGTCAAACTTTTCCATATTGTCCCAAAAAATAGCATTTTCCTTGTTTGTTTATCACTAGTAACACAAACATTTTTGTACTTTTTTAATGTAGACCCTTCCACTCAAACCTTTTCAGTCAATTAATCTCAACCCAGACAGTGTTATTTAAATTTTAATTAATTGTTGTACTTTTTTATGAGTTTTTTCTATTTGCATTTATTAAGCACTGACGGGCAATGCAACATCATTGGTGATGCAATACTTGAGGTGTGTTCCTCAGAAACAAAAAAGTCCACCAGTATGTGCCTGCTGGGAAAAGTGTTTACAATGATATCATGTTTTCAAGAGATTAGCATTGAACTACTAACAAATTACATAAATATAAGTGATATTTTTCAGATGTTTTTGTTGATGGCAGGTGTTCATAACAAAACCACCTCTGTTTTATTATCTTTGAATCTGATGTATTTTTAATGTGCATTTGTGTGTAAACGTAAGAACAAACAAACATAAGCTTATTGTTATCTTAATCACTGTATACAGGGTTGTGTCAAGTGCCACAACTTTTGCATTTGTGTTTTCCTATAACATTAAATTATACCCCCCTGAAAGAAGTTGCCTGTTTTTGAAGCACTGATTTTACTTTTGGTTTCAGTATCATTTTACTATAAATGAAAAGTGCAATGTCACATTTGCGTCAGCAGAGGGCGCTCACTAAACACTAAATGGACCTTACCACACTGAATGGCACGGGATGGTGTTTCCAAAGAACTGCCTTTAACAGGGAATAGGAATACAATATAGATTTTTTTTTTTTTTTAAAAGCCAGCAGTCACTCAGGTCCATTTTGACTTAGAGGAGATATGTATTTAGTTTCTTACACTCCCCCATGTTCTCGCTTAATCTGAAAACATATCGCAAGTATTTCAAAAAACGCTTGTTGTTTCATGAGTTTATAAAGCAAATGTGTAATCCAACCCAACATAAAGTCATTAGTAATTTCTTAAAATAAAAAAATTCTCAAGTAGCTTTTATTCTCTCCTTTCACCATCTACTCCCATCTTGTACTTAACAGACACATCAGATGTAGCCTATTTAAGCTTTAAGTGCCTTATGGAAATACATACATGACTTTAAGTGGACTATTATAATGATGTTTGTCATTTTCTGGTAGTAACGAAAGTGAAGAAATAAACAACTATCAGTATATTTATTTAGTTTGAATGAATATGAACTTTATCGAAAAGGCCATGGTTAGAATTATTCATTCATTTGAATTGCTGAATTTTTCTTCTGATTATGATGCAATTATAAAACCACTTTAATTTCGTCTTTTCGTTTACAATTATCAACACGTAATAAAATGGTAAGGGAAAACCTACACTTTACAAATTCAGGTGCGTTTAAATATGTTACAAAAAGGATTTAGCTGTTTACCGAATACGAAAAACACTTATGTGAATTTAAATACTGAACTCCATTGTCTCTAAATCCACTTTTCATCACAAACCTGCACCCAAGATCAAACAGCCTGAGAAGCGACGCCGTGCTGCCGCATCATGTCTGGGATGAATGGACCCTGAAGGCGGTCCTCTCCTCGAACTCCATGTCACATTTCACTCTGAACCCCTCACAGGACAACCTATTGAACAACTCCAATGCACAAAATAAGACTTTCTGCTCCTGAAGGTTTCAACCTAGTCATGTTCACTTCAGTCAAGAATAAATATAAGAAATCAGAAGAAATTAATATGTAATCTTTATAAGGATAGTACTTGACAAAAGAAAGTATCCTCTATAGATAAAAAACATCAAAAACAGCATTGAATGTAATACTATAAGAGGGAACAGTTTGTAAAGTTGTCTAAGTTGTAAAAGAGTATGATCTTAATTATACTTTTTATATTAATTGTAATGTTGGAGTTAACATAATTAGGTTAAGATTATGATATAAAATCTCTCCATATACTCTATATTACTTTGTGTCAATTCAGTCTACTGACAATCTTGTATTAGATAGATAAATCTATCTAATGTGATGTGAAAACTGATATGCACACATTTGGTTTGAATGGTATTAATGGAAACACATTTTAAATGTCAAGTTAGTCCAACCCAATTTTTGTGTAAAAAAATCTAAATAGGTGGTTGCTGACATTGCTGTTGCCTAAAAGACAAATAGAGGGACTAATCGATTATTTCTGAAGGGCAACACATACAGCGTGAAATTAAATGTCTTTATCAAGTGCAACAAACTTTATTAAATGAACCGAAGGCCATATACTGTATATCATATACTTTGAGCACTTTTGTTTCTTTTTGATAATGACCTTGCACATGCTTTCTTTGAGATAAAGTTGATAAAGCTAAGCTCATATGATTAATAAAACTGTTTGTTGACAACCAAACAACTAGAAAGGTGAACTCTTACATTCATTATGAACAAAGCAAATCATTTACGTCTCTTGGAATCAAAGTTATCCAGTCAGCAGTCTTGAAAGTAATCTCAGATAGCATACTCTGGTTGCATTTGATGATTTCATTTAACAACAATTTGATATTTTAACTCAATGAACTTTGCTACAGCAAGACCGGATGTAACATCTCCCTATTTTTGACTGTGAACAATACATACATCATTAGAGGCAAAACTTCTTAGTTTAAAAGTAGCACATTATGTAAAACCAGGGACAAATTCATTAGCTCTGGAGGGTACTCAGTATGTCTGTTAATGAGCACTGCATTTTTAGGAGTTATTTTTTCCCCTTCTCAGATTGGGAAGTGTCAAGTTATTTCATTTCATTTCAAACCTTTATTTATCCAGGTGTATCCCATTGAGATCATTGATCTCTTTTTCAAGGGAGACCTGCTCAAGTAGGTTCCACATGAAACATAAAAACATAAAACAACAGAACAACAAAAAGGACATCATATAGAATCATTACAGGGATTACAATTTACAATAACTATCCACATGAACAGGTACCAACAGCATCCGATTGAGTAGCATCCAACCGAGCTTTAAAAAAATTTAGTGGCACCAGATTGCTCAGTTTCCATTTCAATTGCAGACTGTTCCAAGACAGTGGAGCTGTGCATCTAAAAGCTATCTTCCTTAAGACAGTCCTAGCAGTTGGCACATTTAATAAAACCACAGTATGCGATCTCAGGCAGTAGCCACTTACAATTTGCCGTGAGATCAGGGAGCAGATGTAGGATGGAAGTTTCCCTAACATGGCTTTGAATATACAAATGTACCAGTGACTGAGCCTCCTATAGTTATAAAACTAGTATTTCAGGAAAAAACAAAAGGAAAAGAGAAATGTTTTGCGGGGGTGGTGCAGCATGCCGCTTCCCAGACATGTGACTTAAACAAACTCAAATAAGACACATTTGTGAAAAACTTTACAGACATCCACTTTCAAGCTTCTCCCACCAACTAAGAACTTGTCTTTTGGTCTGATAATTGCGGCCATTGATTTATACGGAAACATCTCTGGTTGATAGTTGGGGATTCATCCAGGGTTCTCCAGCAGAATAAATAATATAAATAATAATACATTCCCTCTGACAGAGGGCTATAAAGTATTACATTTACACAGCTTGGGAATGGATAAAACTACCAGTAACTAACACCCCTACAGGTGCTTGAAGACAGTGCTGGAGGAGTAAGCTTCCTTTACTCAAGTTCTGTCCTTTGTTGCAATTTTGATTCTCTTGTAGCCTACTTTACTCAAATATGATACTTTTACTCCACTACACTTATTTGAACATTTAAGTTGCTTGATACTTTTTTAGAATCAAATTAATAATTTGGTTATAATCAACATATTATTTCTAACATTACTAAATGATCCTGATCAACAATCCAATAATAGTTTACATTTAATTGTAAAATGGGCTATTCTGCTAAATAAGTTATTTTGTTAGCATTTTGATGCACATAATTTTGTACATTACTGAAGTAAATTGTAATGCTTGTAACTGAGTTTTTCTACACTGTATGGCTGATATATTTATTTTTGTTTTAACTGAATTAAAACATCAGGCGAGGATGTTTCCCCCCCAGACCCCCCGGGGTTGCTGTTTTTCAACGCGGCCCTGAACGTCTTGTAGGAGGTGTAGAGAGATTTGTGAATCCCCGGGTCCGGATCCAGTCCGGGTTTTCCCGCCTCCTCCCGGCCACCTTACCGTAGCACTGAGCGTTCTGTGTGAGGAGCCGACTCTTGTTTACAGCAGGATTCCACGGAGGAGCAGAGACACAGCCTGCGTTCACCGAGGGCGAGGATTTCAGCCCCTGATATACACGCTACGGGAGTTTTTGTTTTCTCTCCTTTATGAGGATAAAGGCGACACACGAAACACTCGTAAAGGGCAACTCCTTGTGGACACATTCTCCCTCCCACCCCAGCCGAGGTCGTCTAGCTGAAGAGCTGGAGAGCCATTCTCCTGCGTGGCACAAGTCTGCTGTTTTCTTTCAGCTGCAAATCCCGATTGACGGCGGAAATAAGTCCGACCCGAGGAGCAGGAAAATTGGTTTAAAAAGCGACTTCTCACCGCGAGCCAGGACTGCTTGGTGGCGATAGAGACCTTGTGCTGGTTGAATGGCATAAGCAAAAAAAGGTTTTTCATTCATTTTCCAACCTCGCAGCCACCACCCCTGTGGATCTGGACGTGTTTTCTGTCCCATACCTCCCCTCACACACTCAATCACACGGGGGATTATTGAGAGCGACACTGGCGTAAATGTATTATGGTGTTAAAGGCTGCCAATAATAACATTTAGCCTGGCATTTTGAAATTGTTATTACCAGGCCTGATCGCACTGTACGCGCACTGCTGTTTTCAAGAGATGGAGACTGAAGATGGGGATTACCATCATTTATCCAGGAAAATCACTGGCGTGTGTGCCATACCAGCCGACGTCAAAGTGCCCTGTGACTGGCAAAAATAGCAGACTGTTTTAGTATTTTTTTTCTCCATAGGAATTCCCTGTCATAACGTGGTGTACACATTTATTTATATATATCTTTTAGAGCAAATCCTGGAAGCCACGCATTTGCAGGCTACCACGGTGTAGCCTTTTTGGGCTACAAACATTTATTGCTCCTCTTTTTCATTTTTTTTTTTTTAAAGAAGCCAACGTGTACAACCTTCTTTATTGTATTTTATTTTTTATCCCTGCATTTTTTATTTTTTTTGAGGGGTGAATAATGTTAAGGAACATGAGATCTGACACACTGATGGGTAGCCCGACCTTGTTTTGGGGTCTGATGCTGTCTGTGTCCACTATCTGCATCTGGTCCACACATGGAGAGAGTAAGTCCTTTTTATTATTATTATTATATTTTGTTGATTTCTAACAGGGAATGCCTTAATATGCTACACAATGGGTCTTTTGTAGCCAAGCTTAACCTCTTGTACAGCAGGATTTGGATGAATGCTTTAGGAAGAGTAACTAGTTATAATGTATTTCTTTTAGCAACATAAGTGGGAAACTTTTTATACTAGAACATAGGTACTCACTACGAGAATCCCAGGGATCATGGAGCTCCCCTCTGTGTGCTATTTACTCACATATTAGCTGAGGACCATGTGGTATAGCTGCCCGTCAGTAGGTGAACACATTTAAGCGAATTTTCTTTACGGTTGTGAGCATCACCTCATTTCACAAAGCAGTTTAGTTTATTCAGAAACAGTCGGAGGAACGAAGCACACGTTGCCTTAATCTCCACGTTAGACACCCAGAGAGCAGGGGATGAATTTAGGGACCGGAGCTGAAGGTTACTACGACCATGTGGCCATTTTGCATTTCGTGGTGTGGCGTCGCTGTGTATGAAAAACCTAAATCACACAAACATTTGCTTCTTAAAAGGCCATACAGATAACACACACTAACAAAATAACATAGCTTACTTAAGCCGAACACCTTCATTAACGGTCACCATGACAAAGCACCATTTAAATTGTAGATGGCGATAAGGTATCTTCAGAGAACATTCTCAGTTAACTGCATAGTACCCTGTGTGAAGCTATGTAGTGACAAATAAAGCAAGAGTTAACATTCAGGAGTTCAGACCCAGTCCTAACTCCATGCTCTCACACTGATGAAATGACACTTTGTGTAAGACACGTCATAACTTTACAATTTTGTCTCCGAACAGTTTCTGGACAAGCTTATTAAACTCCCTCAATTTCTCTGTTTATTTGAGTGGTTTAGTAACCAACTATATAGACATCTTTTTTTATGTAACTCCCTAAAATGTAACTGCTTTTCATGATTTAGTTATGATTAATGTCTTGCTTCTACTCAGTTCAGTATCCTTGCTTTGATTTTAAATGTTTTGAAATTCAGAATTTGCTCATCACTGCTTCATCAAAAATGTTTTTCCTACAGTCTAGTTCTTCTAATAATTTAATCTAATGTTATAGATAGAGATGGAATCAAGACTTCTTCTTGGCTATTTCTTTGATAGAATAACTGGGTATTAATAAGGACCAAAGAGGGCTGCTTCACTTTTTACTTCTTATTGCCTATACAGCTCTTTGAAAAGTTATCTGTGACTGTAATATAATAAAACAAGCCTACTCTGTCTAAAAAATAATTAGGCCAAAAGTAACTTAATTAAATAGATAAATTAACCAATTTCTGCATTTTGTCTGATGTTTATCATAAAGTAAAACAAAGATGAGAAGTTATATGAATTTTCTTATTTTTAACAGGTCTGAGACTGCCAAGGCACACNTTCCAGTTATGTTACATTCAGTATAAAATCACAGACACAAATGTAAATACATCTATGTGTGGGACGAATAAATGTTTGTTATTCATCTACACATGTTACCTCACTTTTACACACAGAAATAACTTTTACACAGAGTAAACGTTTACTAACGGAGAGTCTATTATGACACAAGAGAAAGTTCATGACTATCGATAACAAAAAATGGATCAATAAACCTGTTGTTCATTTTTGCGGTATTCCCCATGTAACCCCTATGTTATGTCTTCTCTTTTAGATGGATCACTCTGAGATTGTCAGGCTTTTGATAACAGCTATATTCCATCTCCAATTCCATGCCAGAGGACAAACGAATAAAAAGGACACTGTTATGTTTTGTATCACGTAGTACGTAAAATATGCGCACTTCGACGCTGCACTGTGGGGTGGACTCCAGAGATATATTATTTAAACTAACTTCTATCCATTCATATCCTGCTTGTAGAGAAACGGTCTAAGTGTGGGTCAAAATATCTGTGAGGGCGGGGTTCGCAGTGGCGGAGCTGGGGGGTGGCTGGGAGTGGCCACGGCCATCCCCAGCTGAATCCTGGCCACCCTATTGTCCACCCCAAACATCCTCACCACGGGGGCCCAAACAATTTTAGAACATTAAGAAAAAAATGTTTAAGTGACCTTTCATCTTTCATCAAGAATTAACATTAATAGGGCGTTATATTGATAATGTACTCACTAAACTTACAATTCATTTAACTTATTTTCTTCCAAAAGTTAATTATCCAAAGCCTCTGTACACCCCCTCTATGTAATGGTCTGGTCCTGCCTCCAGCGGTGCAGCACCGCCGGCACTTTCTAGTAGAGAGTGAGAGCATGTTAGGAGCAGGGATGCGGGTACTTACGTGTGAACCATGTCTCAACGACTCACAAAGTCAGCCTTTCAAAAGAGAAAAGAAAGGAGAGAAAGACAAGAGAGAGGGACTAAAGGGCGACAGTATGTCACCCAGTTTTTCAAAGAAAAGGTGGGTGTGGTCTATGAGTGGTGGAAATGAGTCTGTTAGCTAAGCGTAGTCCATGCATTGTAAATAATAATTGTTATGTTTTTTTTTTTGTAAACTGACATTAAGTATACAGGTTTTTAATTTCACTCCTCTTTTAGCTGACATTTAGTAAATGCAGGTACATTTTTAGCAGCTATTCATACTAAATCAGTTGTCCCTGGTGCCAGGACCAACAGATCCAATCTCTAGACTGAGCAGCCCTGTCCCCCCATAATTGTTATATTTTCACAGTTCAGTGTCAGTAAATATTGTGCAGTTAGTATTGGACTACAAGATAGATGCAAGCCTGTACAGGTAGAGTTATTTAAAGCATAAATGAGTGGGTTGGGTTCTGGAGGTGTGGTTACAGCAATTGTGCTTGATTGACGTGGCCTGGGCCTGGTGGCCTGGTGGTGGGGCCCAATGTGATATATTTTCATGGGGCCCAAAATCCCTGGCGTGTAATGGCCAGAGGGCAGGACCTATAACACATTTACTACCCAATAGCATTGTGAGGCTGAACAAAAGGACCTTTTGACTATGTAAATGTAGTCTTTTAAAAAAAAAAAACATTTACTGACTTTTTTTAAGATAGCTTAAAGTAATGTTGTAAAATTAAAACCGGGGGCCTTTCAGGGTTAAGGGCTATTGTTTATTGTTATTTACTTTAAGATGTTTATTCTTAACCAGTAATTTAATTTAAAAACTCTTATTTAAATGATGTGTGTGTGTCTCTGTATTACTGATGATACACTGAGAGAATGAGCTCATAGGGCTGCTGATCATCATAAGCTAAACAGTCTGTATACTGCATTACATTTGTATAATGTAAGCTTCGTTGATACTTTGCCTGCAAAAAAAAAAATCTAACGGAAACTCTGCCGCATGGTTTGCTCGTCCCTTGGAAGGGCGGAGAGGTGGGTTTTTTGCATCTGCTGGTGGACTACCGGAGAGATTTACAGCAGGAGCACACGCCATCCACCGCGGAGAATAAACAGAAGGGCAACCATGCTCCGGGGTCTTCTTCGCTGCTTTTGGTGTATTTTGTGGCGGCAGCAGCGCCACTTACATGCCCGGCATAGGTACTACAGCGTTTCCAGCGGGTCCGGTCTTGTGTGAACGGACACGTTAATTGAGCCGAATGCGTGTGAGCGGAAGACTTTTTTGAAACGCATACGGTGCGTAAATGCGAATGTTAAATGTAAATGGTGTCTCAGTATCTCTTCCTCCCCCCCCTCTCCCTTTCTCTGGCCAGACGCACCCTGATTTTATTAATGCCCTCATCAGGAAGTGGGTGCTAGAGTTTCTCTTTACTAACAAACAAATTAGTCTTTGTGTTTGAGTGGCTCCACCCCTCCTCCCCCTCTCTCCGGCTGCTGGAGAAGCTGGGAAAAAATTCTCAATGAAACAAAGAGGACATGCAGCTCGATGGCTCACAATGGGAGCCCAGGGGCATTGGTGTTGATTGGAGGCAAATACTATTTTCTGGTGGAGTAATCGTTTCCGTTCTAAATTTGGACGTGTGAAACACCCTGCCAGGAGCAAATATAGCCCATTCATCCCTGTAAACAATGCGGGTCCTATTTTTAGCTGAAAAAGTTTAAAGAAAACACTTCAAACATGGCCTTTTTTGTTTCCACTGAAGTGAATTTACCCAGTGTCATTTTGAAAACAAATACAAGTCACTGTCATATGTTTGGGTACAATGGTCACATGCTCTATTGTTTAATGATTTATTTATACAACGCCATATTACAAAGGCACTGGTGGCACGGTGTTTATTTTGAGAGTAGTAACAGTTTCTTTGCTTTATCCCTCGTGTTTTGAACAAGGATCAGAGAGTGTTTTTGAACAGGCACTGTGACGGTGTCGCTCACTGCCATGGAGTCCTAAGCCTCTGTAAGAACATAACAGGTTTAAGCAAGGAGCTCATATGTCAAGGCATTTTCTGTGCCGACTGTCAAACCTTCTTTTAGACTCTTAAAAATAATATGCAACCTGTTAGCTGGAGGATGTCCCTATTCTGTTACTACATAACTCATTTATTGTTTCATAATTCATTTACCAAATGTATTGTAAGGAACTTTAGGGACTTTAATCAGTTTTACCGGATACCTTTTCAGTTTTCTGTCAGTGGCATTAGAACAGTGCTTGAACCTCAAGCACAGGTGCTTGGAGGTATTTTGAAAGGTTAAAAACTAAGAATTTAAAGAATAAATGACTAACTAACTAGAAATTACTTATTAAATATACCCAAATATTGAGTCATCTCTAACATTCGAACACTGTGTTACAATTGGGACTGCAAAACGAGCTAGCAGGAAAGTCGAAACATCTATCTGAAATTAAATGTTTGAAATAATAACGGTGAAAAAGCAAAACTTAGTTGATACATTGTTTAAACGGTTGGTGAAAAGCTAAATGTTTGAAAGAAAGCGTTGCTTAGTTAAATAACATCAATTGCTTAAACAATTAGCTTAAAGGCCTAATGAATACATAGTCAAATAGTTGAATAAAAATGATGGCTAAATGCTTAAACTGGTTATCTGAAAGTAAAGAGTTAGCTCAAACAATGGTTAAATAGTAAATACTTCAACGACTGGAATATGTGTTATGAATGTTAACTTGAAGAAACCCTCCTATAACACACAGCTGCAAAAAGATTTCAATTGCATAGAGAACAAAATATCCACTTTAACATTATTAATAGTGTGAAATAAGAACCAGTTTGAAATCAATTCCTATAAACACATGTGGGAAAATGATGTGCGTGTGTCAATAAATAGAGAACCTGCTCATTTAATTTGTCAGTGCGGGGAAAGCACATCAGACAAAATAAGTAATGGAACCATTGCATTAGAGAACAATAACATTATGAGAATATAATCTACCATTCATTCCCAGGTGTAGTAATTGATAGGCACGATTAGATGGAAGTCGATTGTCATCAATAATAAAGTGTGTGTGTGTGTGTGTGTGTGTGTGTGTGTGTGTCGCTCCAGGCTCTGTGGTTTCAAATGTTGTTTTCCGAGCACAGAGGAATGGCTAATTCAAACGCTGGGGTTATCNCCACACACACACACACACACACACACACACACACACACACACACACACACACAGAGAGGTGACATCCGGAGTGTTTCTGCCTCACTGCTATTGTTGCTCTCCTGGTTGGACTGACAGCTCTCTCTTTGTGTTTTATCTCATGTTTTAAATGTTTCTAAATAAAAGCCTGGTGCGCTCAGCTGTCTGTGTGAGTGTGTGTGTGTGTGTGTGTGTGTGTGTGTGCTCCAGGCTCTGTGGTTTCAAATGTTGTTTTCCGAGCACAGAGGAATGGCTAATTCAAACGCTGGGGTTATCTGAGGTGACGGATCAACATTTTAGTGAAGCAATATTTGCGTCTAATAAGATGAGAGTACAAGGGTTTGTCAACATGTAAACCTCATCGGGAAACAATAACACCTCTTTGTTTAAAATATATTTACCTCAGCAGGCCCTGATGATGGCATCTCTCTTTTAATGATCCAAAGGCCTACCTAAGACAAACTTCTTTTAGACAATGTAGCTAAAAACATTATTTCCTATCACTAAGCTCACTTTGCTGTTCTCGTGAGCTCTGTATGTATGACATATTGACTAAGAGGATTATATGCTTCACGAAGATTACTCTAATTAAAATCTTTTGGCAGAAGTATTTTACATGCTAATCTATATGTAGCATTGCTGTATTCCCCACCACACGCATTCATACTTGTGCAATGTATTGTTTTTTATTGTACATGTGTGGTTAAGAACATTTATCATTCATGTTTTGTCTCTTTTTGTCTTCCAGTTTGTGGTCCGAGCATCGACATCCGGAATGACATCAGCGAGTTCAAGCGTCTGGAGAACTGCACGGTGGTGGAGGGCTACCTGCAGATCCTCCTCATCAACGACAAGACCAACAACATCAACCAGGAGGTCTTCCGCTCCCTGAGCTTCCCAAAGCTGACCGTCATCACCGACTACCTGCTGCTGTTTCGCGTCTCGGGCCTGGACAGCCTCAGCATTCTCTTCCCCAACCTGAGTGTAATCCGCGGGCGAAATCTCTTCTACGACTACTCCCTGGTGATTTACGAGATGACCAGCCTGAAGGACATCGGCCTGTACAATCTGAGGAACATCACCCGGGGAGCCGTGCGGATTGAGAAGAACCCTGAGCTCTGCTACCTGAACTCTGTGGACTGGTCCCTTATTATGAATGCTAGGTTGAACAACGTTATAAATGGAAATAAGAAGGCAAAGGAATGTGACAATGTCTGCCCTGGCATCATGGAGGATAACCCTCTTTGTCAGAGGACGTCGTTTAATGACAACTACGACTACCGCTGTTGGACCTCCACGCAGTGCCAGAAAGGTAACGTGAATTCCATGGTGTTTTATTTCATCCTCCCAAATGACGAAAAAAAGCAGCTTGAAACGGGGATGTTTGCTCGGTACACGTTGATAACAGCTGTGTGATTTTCGTAATTCGAGTATAGTAAATGTGGATGTGACTTTGATCCATGTAGGTGGTTTCCAGTCTTATAAACATTCTGAAATTGTGCATTTTTTCACCAGCTAACAAATCCCATGAATCTGTGCAGTGTTTGCCCTTCATTTCCGTCAGGCTGAAGGATTGTCCACGGGCCAGTGCAAACACATCCCCTCTGTTCATTATAGAGACCTTGTCTTTAGATCAGGCTATTTGCGGAGTGAAGGATGGCTGCAGTATAGAGCACCGGGTATTAGAAAGGCATATTCAGTTGAGGTTAAAGTTGCTCTGCCAAGAAATGAGCTAGTCTACCTGTCTGGACCATGTCAGTTAAATATTTGCCTTAGGGACTTTTTACGATTTTATGAAAAGGGGTATATTGAAGAATTTGGGGGAGGGTCCAAGTCCCTGTTTAACTTCGGCCCAGTGGTAGGGTCATGCATTTTTAAAAACAGTTCAGAAGAGGGTCATATAATATATTGAAACGTAATATCCTTATGATCTGCAGGTTGGAATTGATTGAGTTTTTCGGGTTCAGTATGTCATACACAGCTCTCAAGGCGAGTGTCGGGGCTTGTAGCAACGTTACATATCTTCACACACTCTCAGATTTCAGAATGAGAGACAGCTTGTGCTTTTTTGATTAGACATTGGGACAACCAGATCAGCTGTCCCATGCCTCTTTGAATATAAAAGACAGTGCCAGACTTTCCAATATATCCTGCAGCCTGTTTGACACAGACAGACTAAGCAGTGCGTTCTTTTCTGACATCAGAACAAACTATTTATGTAATATCATGTTTCTTGGCTGTATCGTTTTTCATGCACTTATTTTAAAGATATTAAGCTACTAGTTGTCATTTCTTCTAGGGTGCAGCGGGTTTGTGGATGTTGTTTTTTACCAGAGGTTGAAATTCCTTTGGTGACTTCACTTATTAATAACACATTACCCTATCCCAACAGTTGAAGAAGTATTCACTTGTATTCAGAAAAGTCTATTTAAATCATTTGAAAGATAATTAAAGTATATTAACGGTGCTTTAATTCCAACATGTCTCCTTGAAAGACATCACAAAAAGGGACAAAAAGCATTTTAGATGTTATTGTTGTATACGTAGGAATTTTTAGATGCTGATAAGATATAATAACAAACTATGGCCTTCCATCTGTCTGCTGCTTTGTTTTTATGGTTACAGATGTCGTTTGTGTGTGGTTCAGAGGGTGATATCAATGCAGCAGCTTCAGCGTCATTTGCCTTTATTTGTTTATTTTGCATAAACTATTAACACATTGGTAGTTGAGAGACACTGGCCCTTTTGTCCTTCCCTCTCTAAAGGCTGACTATCCATACTGTACCAACTGTGGAGTAAATAAAACGGCTACACGTTTGCCTCTCTTTCTGTCTTTCTTTCTTCAACTTGTTTTGATCGCCTACTTCATGCTAGTTTCTCAGTCCTCTCCTCTGTGTGTAATGGTGGGAAAATGTTCCTCCAGCCCTTTTTCTATTGAAGACCTGTGTACAGCTCCCATGGTCAGTTGGGAGTCTCACACACCACCCTCCTTCACCCCCGGGGACCCTCAGAACAAATAGTGGAAATCAAGTATGCGTTCTTTCCCTAGTGATTACTTCTGTCTCTATAGAAAAGCTATGTTGTTTATTGTTGTTCCTCTGTTTATTTATTGGATGCCATATCCTGCCAGAGTTCCCCGCATGTTGTTATTGATTCCTTGATTCATGCACAGTGTGCTGTGTGACTTTGGAACCATTTTGATTATCTTTGTTTAAAAGGGTTTCCTTACTTTGCTCGATTTACAAATAATCAACATTGTGAAGGACCTTTTTACCATTCACCTAGAAGGCCCTGAGGTCTCAAGGCTGCAGATAAAGGCTCCGGGGAGCAACCCAGTGGGGAAAAAAGGAGGACTAACTGAAGCTATAGTAGGACCGAATAAAGAGCTCCGTTAATATTCCAGGCTTTATGCCCCTTTTGCAACATTTCTCACCCTGCATTTTGAAAGGCTTGATGTTTATACCTCTCTGCTTCCTGCTTAAGATTCCTCTCTCCTCCCTCCACCCCACTGCATAATTGTCTTGTTTTTCTCCAGTACAGATGTTCCTTCAAGGGCATTCAGTGGTTTTGTAGTCAATATGGCCCGGTCTCCTCTTTAATTACACTACATGAGGGGGGAGTGCTGTCTGCCTTTTAGCCTCTGGGCCTCCTGGTGCTTCACAGAGCACACAACTCAACTTTCCACATGTTTGTCGACCTACTAGATACTGTTCCCCACAACGGTCCGGGTGTATTAGTCGAGAGGGGAATGTTTATATGATAAGCCAGGTTAATGTGGTTCATTTGAAGTGAGTGGGAGTCACCGTGTAGGGATGTGCAGATTGGAGCAGGTTGCTTTTTAGTGGCGGGCAGCGATGCGTAAAGAGGCCATGACTGAGGAGCAGGAGGAGGGGCACTGAGGGGAAATGTCAGACAAATGTCAGACAAATGTCAAGTATACGAGCTCAACAGCAAGCTTGCGCTAAAGCACATTGCTTGGAGGGCTAAAAAATGCCTGTTACTCCGCTTGTTTTTTTCTTGTACCTCGTCCTCCTCCTTCTTCCCCCCATGATTCTCCCCTCTTCATACACACTGTCTGTCTGCTTCTTCCTCACTTGGCCTAACCTCAGCCTGGATCTCTGATTTCACCTTGTCAGTTGTTCTCCTGGTGTTTCCTCCTCCATTTTCACCTCGCTCTTTTTCTACTCTGCTTATCAGGGGCTGTTAACAGCTCTGGCTGTCAGATATCTCTCCGCTGTTTACTTGTCGGGAGACATTCTCTCATCCCTGCAGTGGTCACAGCCAACCGTCTTGTTTGGCCAGGCCCTGGATCCTTTGACACCGCACACTGTTTGCTTTGAGTTTCGGGGGATCCCATGACTAAAACTGTCTGGCCTGCTTCAAATAGCCCTCTCAGGTCTCTGTGTTTGCTGCAGACAGGCCTCCCTTCTGCCCCTGAAACTGAGCCAGAGCCAGATAGACAAGAGGCTTTTAAAATTAGGCAGACGAGCAGGAAAGCATGCTGCTGTGTCCATGCCCAGTCCCGGGGCAGGTTAGTCTTCATAGCTCCACAGGGAGGCACACACTCTCACACTGGCTACTCCTCACAGTGCTTACATGTCTTCTGTATGCGATAGATTATTAACTTACAGTATGCTGTATCATTCTAAGGAACATCATGTCCTGAATGCTGCATTATAATATGTCAGAACTCAAGTCTGCATGAGAATGTTTAATGAACGAAAATGTCCACATACTGAAACTGCCTTTTTGCTTTTTGAGAGGGCAGACCTGAGGTGTTAGTGGTGCAGTGTCATTTAGCATTTTAGTGTCTGAAGCTATAGTGGTGTAAGGTGAAGTTCGACATAAGGAGCCCTGCTGTCCTGTTATGCCACTGACAGTCTGCTCTGTGTGTCCTTGTCCTGAACCCTGAGAAAAACACAGCAGAGCGAAAAAGCATTTCTGAGCCGTGGCAGTTGTGAGAGCTCTCCGCCGGCCAGGGAGACTTTTGCATTTGATAATATGTTTGCTCCCTCTTTGCCAGAGACCCACTTGATATCTCTGGTCTGAGTGCTCTGACCTAAGGCCACTTCACAGCAGGAAAACTGTTTCTTTTAGAGGATGTAGTGGAAGCAGGTTCAGACGGACAGACAATATTTCTTTCTTCTCTGTCTGTTGTTTTTTTTTTACTTTGCAATTGTTATATATTTTGATATATTTGAGAAAGATAGGGCTTGCTATATTACATTTTTCTCATTTGTATCCCAATGCTTTTTGATTCCCTCCACTGTCTTTTAAAACGAGTCACAAATAATGTAATTTACACCAAACAGCTGGCTGGGCTCTGTAGGTTTTGGAAAAACATATTCACACTGTAGTAAAATTGGTCAGAATTAATTTTAGCTGTGGGTATGATTTACTAGAAAATATTTATGGCACCAGAATGCTGCATGTGTGATTGCTTCAAAATTAAACTTTATTTCCCATGTTCATCATAATAAAAAGGAACCTAGTACTGCAATGTGGCTCAATATTCAGTTTTTAATAAGTTGGGGGCATTATGCCGCTTGGAAACAAGTTGTATCAGGCTGTGGCTACAATGAAAATACCACGATCATTTGTTGGTCTGGGCTTTGTTTTATATTTTTTTTTAAAGAGAGGGAAAACAGAATGCAAATCCCTTATGTTTTAAAGGTTTTTGTTCCTATATTTCTGGAGTCACCACATAGTTCATACCTCTTGTTGTTGAAAGAGTGAACCGAGCAGAAACGATACTCAGTGTGTGCTAAGAGCTACATGTGCTGATGCTTTAGGTACATACAAGGCATGTATGTTCAGTTGGGAGGAATGAGTCTGCCCCTTTAAGTATATAAGGTAGAAATTCCTGCTGGCTTACTCATTGCAGTTGTGAGGGGATAAAGAGGGGGAATTCACAGCACAGGCTGTATGTGTGGACTACATGGGCAGCGCCATACAGAGACTATTTGTTGGAAATAAGAAGGAACTAAACTGATGAAGTTGACAGAGTTTTTGTGTGTGTGTTGTGTGCCAAGGTGGGCCAAGTTTTTATAAACATCTGTCAGTCGTTTTTGTTTAACTAATACCCCAGAGCAGGTACGAGGAAGCTTTTAAATGTTTAATGTATTTTCTGAAGCTTATCACAGTCATGTGGTTATAGGGACAGGATGCAGGGAAGGGCTCAAATTCCAGTGCTGCTTTCCTGGGGGCACACTCAGCACCATGACTCAGTACGCACACATGTGATGTTTCCACCCGGCATGAGCTATACTCACCCGCCTCTGCTCCATTTTGTACAAAGCTTAGGCAGCGTGCCAGTGTGAATGCCAAAGAGATGGCACTCATCTCGATCAGACTCATTCATTCCTGCCCTCCCATAACCAGCAGACTAAAGAAGGGATAATCGGATCCATCATGTTCTCCACTAACATGCTCAGATTTTCTTTCTGTTCACCGGGTCAACACCGCGTCTTGGGAAAGGAGAAACTTGGCCCGTGCTCGAGTAACGGCTCAGCATTTCAACACTTTAATGTAGATTGCCTTTGAAGGTAACTTCAGGAAGATGTTTTCAACATGTGAGCCACAGTCATATCTATTATACTCACAGAAGACTCGGGACTATTGATTCAGTGTTACAACTCCATGGTGTCATTGAAATAAATACATTAGAGAAAGCAGACAAAGCTCCTTTCACGGCAGCCCTTCGTTTTCTTTGTGTTCTTGGACGCTTATGTCTTTTTAAACAGTGTTCGAAGAGCAAGAGAAGCGACGACAAGCTGTAAATAGCGCTCTCTTTTTGTGTTAGTGTTAGAGAGAGAGAGCGTACACAACAGCTTCTTTTGTTATTCCTTTACGGCTGTTCCTTCAGCTAAGGTATGTACGGCAACGGAGTCGGTAAAAACAACAATTCAAACATCACCTTGCGTTTTCATCTATTGCCTTCACATGTTCAAGTCAGTTTGGTGTATCTGTAAAGTGAAAAGTAAGAAAGCAAAGCCATTTACTTTAGGTATATTAACAAACCACCTGATATAAATGTACGAGCAAATCATAAAAGCAACTTTTAAAGGAATAAATACATATTTAGGAAATAATCATATCTTTCCCGTTAATATTAAGCTATAACATAAACACAATATGAAACCGATTCAGTTGCTATACGGATTCATCTCCCTCAACCTATCGTGTCTCTATGACCTTTAAATGTTTTGGTTGTTATTATTCAGATGGAGACATGCTTGCTGTTTCCCACCTTTATGCTAAGCTAAGCTAACTGGCTGCTTACTGTAGCTTCAAATGTAACGTCTCCTTCCTTCTCCTGGCCTTCGCCACATTTTCTCCCATCTAGGTCACATTCATAAATGTCATTCTTGGGAAGTGTTATTGCCCGATGTACATTTATCCAAAACAGAGACCTTCTTCACGGAGTACCCAGAACCTGAGCCTCTTAAAGCGAGGGGAAAAACTCTGTTTGGTTACAAATAGTTTTTCTGCTCAATTGGTTTTATAGGTTGCCTTTGGACTTTTGAGAGGCCTGGGGCAAGAGTGGCGAGCGTGATTGGTTAGAATGGAATTCTCTTTGCCTCACGCTTTAATTTGTTTTGAGTTCCTCCCAAATGCAAAATTGAAGATATTATATTTGCCTCACTGCTTGCGCAGAGTGTGGTGTACTCATGAAAACCCCAAAACATATGTCAACTGCTCTTGCTAACGTTTAATGTCCACAACACTGTCTTTCTCTGCTTAATTTTCTATGTGATGATTTCAAGTTAGCAAAGTTCATTCATGATGACATAGTTATACAGTGTGTTATTGTCCATGTATGAACAGCAGGGCTTATTGTCCATTGATGGCGGGTTTCATGAGTTTATCCGACTCCTGTCCTCTGTGGCCTACAAAGGACTTCTCTCAAAGCACTGACAGATTAGCCTCTTTTCCTGGGTTTCCTCTCATAGATTTGATTGACCAAAATAGGACCCATGTCATGTGTCATGCTGCACTCCAACTCCTCTCTCCCATGCCATCCTTTTTTCGTTTACAAATTTAAATCGACTTGTTCCCAGGTTGTGTGTGCCCACTGTGGCTGTGCCTGCTGTGTTTGTCTAGTGCTTCCAGCATGCTTGATGTCGCCTTTTTGAGCCACCCATTGCCTCTGGTGATAGGCTGCCTGCTGCCTTCTGGCTGTACAGCTCGGAAGCTGTGACTCATCCTTTGCTCTCACAACTCATTCATAATTCTGCGTGAATAGTATAACTTCCTCTCACTGAGCCCAGTGGGCCCCATGGCTTTTTGGTAGGTCCCCTTCACCCCTGCTCTAAAAAGGAAGGAAGGATGCTATCTTCGCCTTTTGGTGCCTGAGCAGTGCTTCTGTCTACATACCCTGACTCTATCTGTCCATATAGCAAAGGCTAAACCAGCCATTTACTCACTGCTGGGCTGGGGTGGCAGTGCTTCCTGGGAGACAATGTGCCATGCCCGCAAGTAAGCTCTGGGAGCATGGGTTAATTCCACTGTGAGAAGCGAAAAAAAAGACATCTACTGCTGACAAATCTCTCCTGCTGAGGTGAGGATGTTCACTGTCGTACCGCAGGGAGAGGAGAGGATCCTGCTTTGCCAGAATAGTTGGCTGGGTTCCCGCAGGTCACAGAAACATTGCTCCTCTATTTTCTTCCCGTATGTGTGTTTGTGTGTGTGTGGCAAGGGGGTTGGAGGTATGGTCTACTCCCTCCACACATGGCTGAAATGTGTTTCTTGGAAAACAGATCCAATTCCCAAGGGCATGTCAGTGTATGTCGATGTGTCTTGTTTTGAAGCTGTATGAAGTAGCACTGGTTTGAAGGGATATATCTTATTATCAAATCTATAAAAGTAACTGAACAATAACTAAAGAACAGTTAACTTTCAGTATCCTGTAGCAGCTTGGCTCACGATGAGTCATGGATCTAATGTGTGTGTGTCTATAAAATAGACAGCAAGCAGGCCTCGGCGTGCCAGTGGTGTTTTGCCGTCTGTTTCTTTTGAGGAGCATATGCACGATCCGGACATGAAAGAGCATATAAACTACACAGCTAAATGAAACGCCTGTGACATCACGTCCCCTCGAAGCTTTGATGTTATATCAGCTCCCAACATTTTTTTGATCATGTCAGCTCTTTACAAATCGTCCTCCGTGTGTTTCAGTGTCAACAATGCATAAAGCAGGGTCACTTGTTTAATGTCATTAGTGAAAAATGACCATGACCCCCGTCTGGTGCGCCCCCTTCCTTTCTCTCCTCGGCTTGTTTTGGTGGGTTCCCAAGGGCCTAGTGCAGTTGTCAGCACCTAACCTAATGGGCACAGGTGGCTGGGGCTCCTCTGCCTTCTCCAGCCCTCTTGGCATGACTCTTTTGGCACAACGGCAGCTCCTTGGCGGGCCGCCTCAATGGGCCACTCAAACACAGCAATCACCAGTTGGTGCTTTGTCAGCATCAGGGTGGCCCAAGATGAAATATGGGTCTCAACTTTGAAATATAGCTCCTCTTGTAGAGAAATCCAGCGGCATGTGAAGTGCTGTCGTTGAGCTATTCAGTGCCAGAAATGCTGGGTTCTTCCTGTAGACTCGGATGCAAATGCATGTGATGATGACTCGGAGCGGTGACATGTTGCCGTGTCATCCCTGGTTTCCTGATCACTGGCCACAGCGAACAGAGCTCAGAAGGGATGGGGAGCGTGGTGGTTCAGTGGAGAGGAACTGTGCAGCTGTACTGCAGCAGTCAGACAGCGGCTTGTTACTGTGTCAGATAAATATAGAGGTCTCTGGAGCTCCCCACTGCAGCTCTATCTCTGCCTGCTGCTCGGAGGGAGGGAAAGGCTGTGTCACCTGGGAGCTGCCACTATCCTCATTCATCCTCGCTAATTGGCTTTAGACTCACAGGACATTAGAGATTATTCTGACTACGGTGACAGATAGGGTAAGGTGAGAGGACAATTTTGTCAGATTTTCCTGTAACCCCACAGGACAACTGCCTGACAACACAGTGCTGACCCATAATGAGATCATCACACAGATTTGCCATCTTGCTTAAGGCTGAGGGGACATGGTTAAAATCAATATCGAGACATTAGGATTGGTCCTATATCACTATATCAAGATATAACTACTATATTTCCCTGGTGTGAATGCTCATTTTACAGATTGTTTTTGTTCAACACAAATTCATATGAAGTATCCTGAACAATTTATCCAAATCTGTAAGGCTACATACTAGGGGTGTAACGGTTCACTAACATTTCGGTTCGGTACGTACCTCGGTTTATAGGTCACGGTTTGGTACGTTTTCGGTACAGCAGAAAAAAATATTACAAAACATAAAATATATAAATATTTTTTTTTTATTATTATTAAACTGTGAATAATGCATTCACTCAAATGAATACAAAATACAATAAAATAAACATTTAAGGTGCAGCATTTCAATGAACTGAAATAATCTGTATTTGAACTTTACTGTAGCAGTACTCACAAAACATAAACTATTAGTTTTAAAAAAAAAATATTATTAAACTGTGAATATTCACTCAAATAAATACAAAATGTAATAAAATAAACATTAAGGTGCAGCATTTCGATGAACTGAAATAATCTGTGTTTGAACTGTACTGTACTAGTAACTAAGCAGCCAGTTTGTATTTTCTTGTTTTTTTAAAGAATAATGATCTTGTCCACATTGCTTGCCGAAAGGGCAGATCTGCTGGCACTAACAATGTCTCCTGCTTTGGCGAACACCCTCTCGCTAGGGACAGAAGTAGCAGATACTTAGCACTTTGCTAACATGGCACTGCACTTGGCACTGCACTTTTTGCGAGTGGTGGAGGCTTAAATGCTACTGGGAGTTGGGTTTGCACTTCAGTCATTTTTCTTTGGTACCGG
>NW_011359313.1:315215-341305 GCF_000735185.1 Notothenia coriiceps
CAACCATTGGCACATCCCCGGGCCCAGGTGTTCTACTACACCCCGTGGAACCTCATCTCACTGTCCGTTAGGGGTATGACTCGGTGGAACGGACAGTGTGTTCCTCTCGACGTCGACATTCCGTATAGGCCGTTTCCCTCTGACAGTTTGTGTTACGAGCGACGCAAACTATTAATACCGGCGGTAAGTTCAAAAGCCTCGTTGTACAGGTAATTTTTATCTTAATTGTTCTTCGTCACCACCGGGAGTCCTTGCCTGTATGCCCACCGCCATTGAGTGTGTTGCGGACTCGGTTACAACAACCACTGTTATAGATAACATATTGGGAGACATCGTACACCCCGGTTCAGTACCTTTCATTCGGCGTACCCGGTATGCTCTCTGTCGTTTTCGGGTTTATTTTGTCGAGTGTTTGAGGATTCGGAAGGTTAGTTGTATTTGGTTCAGCCAAGAAGACGTTCAACATAACGCGTTGTGCTAGGTTTGTGGTTCAGAGGATTAGAGGGGACACGAGGAGGAGAGGGGAAAATCTCTGAACAAACGACCCTATCGAACGTTCGGTACCGTACCTTTCAATGACACCACTCTCAATTCTTCCCTGAATTACCGAAGAACAAAACGCGCAAACTGTCTAATAGTTTTTCTTTCCCTTCCCTTCTTTTTTTTCCCAAGTTGGGGTGATTACCTATAGCACTAAAGGTGCTTCACTACTATTTTCGACCTTTACTTTTCCTCACTATTTGCCCTCTGTGAACTTAAGCCTGGTCAGATACAAACGACTGCCGAACACACTTCCAGACTACACACATGTGGTTTGTCTCGCAGGCCCTTAGACTCTCCGTTGGTGAACAGGGTTCGGGGGACACGCATAGGACTCCCCAGAGAGGCCGGAGTCTTCCCACGTGTCTTTGCGTTGGGGGTGTACCGACCCCACCTCGGGACCAGTTTCCGGACTTTTGCAAAGAGAGATAACTTCTCGATTACCTTCCAGTCTGATGTTCAGAGAAGCGGTCAGGTTCAACAGATCGTACGTATTGTGTCGGTATGTCTGTTTAACCTCACTTGCGATTCATGGGATTTTTGTTTGGATATATATCCGTATTTGTTTAGGCGGTACAGTGGAATCCATTGCGTCTGTCTAGTCGGTGCGTCCTTTCGTGTGAGGCTCGGACTTGAAGACCGGACTCTAAAATCTAACTCGTGTTTATTATTGGTATTTGAAGTTCCCCTCGCTAACTACATCAAAATTTTCACTTCAACAGTTTTTTATAACTTAAGAGGCTGGTTCTTTCGTTGTTCGTTTGTTTATTTGTTCAATTTATTTACTGAAAACAATGTTATTTGCGACACATTTTTATTCTTTTAGTATATTGAAGAGGTAGAAACAAAACGAAATACTACATCTTGTAGTCTGTTTACGCCGTCTTTATACCAATTAAATAGTAAATAATTTCAATTGAAACGATTTAATTAAAACTCTCGTCTCATCCGAACAAATAATGTAATCGTCAGTGTCTATTGAAGTTTCTCGACCTACCGTTATTTCTTCTTTTTTTCACTTCGTCGGGGAGAAACCAGGAATTAATTATGGGTCAATGAAGATAGTTATCTTTTGGTTCGTTCTTCAGAACTAGGTGAGGCTGATATCTGTATCTCTATTTAATATCTTCTTAGTATCTTACATTCCTTTTTGTAAAAACTTCTATGTCACTACTCGTTCGTAAGAACTTAAAGTTTATTGGCCTCGAAATTTTAGTTTCGTTCCTATGACTATGCTCATGCCTTCGTTCTGTACATTAGTATTGATTTTAGTTTACTTTCGTCAATGTTAAATCCCTCAATGTATTTTTTTCTACGATCATGTAATTAGATTAACGCACATAGTGATTATGTGAGTTTATTTTAGTCTCTCTTAACTCCCCTCAAATTTCGACAGGAGTCAATTTGTTACAAGGCCTTCTGTGTTTAACTTTCAATTACTGCACAGAATGGTTGTGCACCGTAAAGTAGTCACACTCTCGGTACCTCAATCCTGACCCGCTTGGGGACTTACAATAATGAGAACGAAATTTAAACAGGCGGTGATTGTATCCGAGAGCGGGGTTGTGTACCAACTACCGTCCTGTTAATTGGGAGCTCTTAACAGAGGACTTGCTATCTGGAAAGAGCGGTAGAGGTGTATAATCTGATCCCCGAAACAGTACCACTGGCAAGCTTAACTTCCCGACAGCCGAATTCATTTTGTGATACAATCGAAGACAATGCACAGCACAATAGACTTACCGGAAAATTCTTTCCGGTTCTAAACGACACCTCAAATCGACAAAAGACGTATGTGTCGCTGCGGGTCGTGTGCTTTCGTTTTCGCTCGGTGTGACCAGCAATCATTGCAGAAGTCGAGGCCAGCGGAGTACATTAAGTCGAGATGGGTGGACTTGAGGAAGACCCACAGATTTGCACCTCTAATTCCGTTCGCACACGAAGCAAGGAGGGGCTGACCAAAGACTTTATCGTTTGATGGTTGCGAACACTTTACTCCTAATGGCCAACGGTGTTGGCATTCCTTTTAACGCAATTTACACAAGTGGAATAGACTGCCCAGTGATATGGCGGCTGTACCAGGAGTCGATCTATAACACTCATTTACGTTGTCGTCTCGCCCACCCCCCCCTTGTCTCACCCCCTGCGAAAAGTGTAGCGAGTGTTCATAGCCCTGTGTTTTGTGTTCATGCATGTGCGTTCATTGTGCATATCAGTGTGTGCTGTGGCAGCCTGAGTCAGTGGCCCTGTGTTAGGATGTGAAAGTGTGTCACTGGGCTAGTTTGTGCAGTCGAATGCTGTCCTGCAGCTCCTCCATGCTGCCAGCTGAGGTTTACAATGCTTAATTAAACACTTTATTTCAAGTGGCCCGTCATTGGATTTGCTCAAACACATTCTCTGGCCAACCGCACATACATCATCATGGGCGGCTGGTTTAATGGCCCATGGAGTATTGTACAGTTTGTGAGATGAGTGCAAATGTTAGCTCTTCTAATGGATTGCTGTATGACTTGAAAGCTGATCATCAAGAACTGAATGTGGATCCGTCCCGAGTGGAGGCCAAATAATATTCCTCAGAGGTGTTTTCAGAATCTTAGCGAGAAACTTTTTCATAGTTTCATTTTAATTGTTCGCTCATAACTTGGTTATTTGGATTGTTGTACTGAAAATAAAAATGTGGCCATAAACTTTGAGGTTCATGTTGTATATGCATGGAATTGTATAGCACAGGTGCATCGAATATATAAAAGGCTAGAGCTTCACATTACACCTTAGAGAGAACATCTAGAATAATGCTTGATTATTTACTTTTCTTTTATGGATTTCATTCCTATACACCAAGAGAGGCCATGGATTGAAGCTCAGAGCAACTTGTTTTTCTTTTCCCAAACAGCTGCAGTGGTAGGAAAAATATTTTTGGGCTGAATCCAAAAAAGGATTTTATGCTACAACGCAAGAATGAAAGTAGTAAATTCATCACCATTTAATTTTAAATGCTAATAAAATACCTCGATTTTCCTTCTCTTATTTTGTGCGTTTCCTGCAGGCTTCCACACATCCACACATCCTTCCAGCCATTAACCTGTAATAAAAATCACAGCATACCATATTTTACTGTAATCCAACTGTAAAATATGTGTTGTTGTTTATAGTGAACAGGCTATAGTGTGCATGTACACATGGAGTATTTCACCTCCTGCCCTCTCCCCTTATTTTGGGAGAGGGGGAGTCTTTGTGTGAGAGTTGTTATGATGGAGAGTGTAGTGTTACTGTTTGAGGTTTTGGTGAAATCTGAGCCACAGTGTTTGAAGTAAGGTCCACTGAGGGGAAGTGGCCACCAGACCGCTGGTCAGATGACTTCCAGTATGCCGGGGATTAGGGCCAGTTGATGTGGCAGGTGTGAAGGGATATGACCGCACGGTGACCAGCGTCCTCACTGCAGGAACTACCACCGGGTTTCAGTTGGAACATTCTGATGCTGATTATTATGGTTCAGTAGGGTATTCTTATTTGTGTTACCTTTGTTTGTTAACTTTTGTTCAAGCACAATGCAACTCTTAGAAGTAAAAGCCAATGCTTTGTCATTGACTGGAAACAAGAGCCAAATGTTAGATTGAAAAATCTAACCTAATAAAAAAAATAAAAAAATGTAGTAGCCTATACATTGGAACATTTTAATGTGCTGATAAAAATCATTCTTTCTCAATATTTATTACTGATTTATTGTTTAAGAAAGTTGATGCCAAACCAAACCTATGACATTTCAATGCTTTCTTTTTTACATTTAAAATGCATAATTTAGAAACAATTCTTCATCTGTCACATTTTATTTGTTAAACATTTCTTAATTCTGCCAAGAATTCAGTTAATTTTATTTATTGTTGTTTTTAACAACTACATTATGAATTAGGTCTCAACTTCAATGTGGTAGGAGTTGAAATAAAGGTTGAATGAAAGATGCATACTATATTTAGAGTACATCTTGACCAGAAATCTTTGTTTGTTCAGTTTGAGGTCAAGTAGAACACACTGTGCAGACAGTCTCTCACACAGATGAAGACATATTTGTTTGATATTTGTTAAACACATTTTAAAGAAAATAATGTTTAAAAGATACTCAGTATATTGATTAAAAATCTAAATGCTAAAGAATACAAATCCTTTTTTTCAGTAGAAATACTTATTCTAAATACGTTCTACAATAATCAGTATTGTACATACATTAACAGATCTCCAACTATCAGAGGAGTCTCCCTAATCACCTTTTCTGGAAGTTACAGTAAATCGTATCGGACGGAATACAATTATGCGTTTTTTCTAACATTGCTCAGTCTGTGGCCTTTTGCTAAACACATAATGCGGTCTGAAAGTCATGCTTCTTTCGGCCAAAGATTACTGACTCACAGTTTATGTGAGGTAAAGATAAACAGTGACCTTGGTTTGAATAAGAAAGACTTTTCTTTGTGTTTGACTGTGTGTGCTCTCTCAGGTGTGAGTGTATGCGTTTTTGTGATGACATTTCCATGGAGGGCCAGGGCAAGGTTTATCAATCCTAAACATGAGCCCATAGATCCCATTACACTGTGGAGATATGTGTGTTTACTCAGCAGTGTGAAGAGCAAAGAGAGGCAGGAGGGAGAGACCAAGGCTTATCTCTCTCTGTGGAAACTGGCTGAAATATCCACATCGTTCCTCGGTCATTATTTTAATCAGAACTTTAATTTGAGCCCCTCTTTTTCCTGCTTATCCATCTATAAATAAAGGGGTTTGATGTCCACATTTTAGGTAAGCATTGTTGTTTAAAATCAGAGTAGCCTGGAGGCTTAGTTTGAGGCAGCATCCTACTCAATTATTTTCCAAGGAAATGATTGGAATTCCTGGAACTTAACATCCCTAATGAGTACAACAAGGGAATCACAAAGAGGTTTTTCTCTCTGCATTCCTTTCCTCTTCTTGTCTCTTCTCTCTTTCTCTTTAGCAGTTTTTCTTTTGTATAAATCAATTTTAGGTAAGGATAAAAGATTATCCGACACCCTGAAATATGTTAACTGCCTTATGGCGCATTTCCACTGCAGGGCCTCGCACGGCTTAGTACGGTATAGTTAGGCCTTGGTAGGCCAGGCTCATTTTATGCTACGTTTCCATCACAGTTTAGGAACTGGGGTAGTAACTATAGTAACGCAGTGTAGGCGGAGCCGTGAAGTCATCTTCAATGCTCCTCATCTCCTCATATCTGTTCAGAAACTAGACAAAAGTTAAACAAGTACAAACCACAGACCGTCTGTGTCATGGTGAATACAGTCGCTGGTTTACTTATGTCTGTATAGGCCTGTCGCGATAATCGATAAATTGACTTATCGTACGATAAATAAAAATGGACTCGATAACTTTTCTGAGCTCGGTAAATTGCCGTTTACATAAAGATGTGACCAGCATTTTAGCCTGGAGCGCTGTGGCTGCCAGGCGCGCTGTGAGGGGCAGCCAGGTCAGGACACTCCGCGTGAACGTGCAGCAGCGTAGCAGCCAAATTAATAATATAGCGACAACGTGTGACTTACTCGCGGGGAATTTAAAGTGAAATGGAATTGGTTACAAAAATTAACGCGTTAAAAAAATTAACGCATTTTAATCGCACTTATTTTTGCACCGCGGAACGTTTCTCACTGGATGAGTTTCAGGGGTACCGATTATACTGGAGCACCAACTAACGTTCATGACTTCAGACAACAACAAACCACAGTGAACAATAGTCAAACATGAACGAACTGCCAAGGCACACNGGAGTTGGGTTTGCACTATAGTCTTTTTTCTTTTGGTACCGGTGATATTCACGTTCGGGTGATGCCTTTTCAAATGAGTGTGCAAGTTTGATGTATTGCCAGCCGCGTAACCAATTTTAGTTGAACAATGCCGACAAACAGCTTTGATTCGGTCCACCTGTCTTTGTCAGTCATCCTCGTACGTAACTGCGAAACCAAAATGTTCCCAAACCGGAGACTTCAATGAAGCTGGAGGATTTTCGAGCTCAACTTTATCTGCGTTCGCCATTTAGAAAGTTCCTCAAATTACTGACTACATTTGAAAGCATCCCTGTGACCAGCTCTCATAGTATGCCTCTCGTCCAATGAAATGACTTGCTCGCTCTATGACGCGTTGAACCCTATGGTTGAACCCAATGTGAGCAAATTACTCTGAATGCTGCGACGCAGCACCTGAGATTACTTCCAAAAAGTTGTTCACGTTCTCAATTTTTTACGTTTAACGTTATATTCGTTCAGTACACTTCGGTACACATGTGTACCGAACCGAAGGGCCCGTACCGAATAATTTCGGTACGGGTACATGTACCGTTACACCCCTACTACATACCAAAAGTAAGAAAACATATCCCAACTGGACCACTTACTGACTTTTCACTGGACCACTTACTGACTTTTCAAATTTCATTACAGAAAACTTTCCATCAGATTGAGTTAGCTCACTTTTCTATTCATCCTTATTGGTTTAAAAATGTGCTAATTCTTTAGTTTGGAAAAAGGAGTTTGAGAACTCAATTTCCACCTGCACAAAAAAAATGGTTTTGCTTGCCTGGCGTCTTTACCTACTGCATTTTCTTCATCTAGAAAAATACAGTAAGTGAAGCAACCCTTTAACAAAATGTTCTTGGACAATTGAAGTTTGTTTAACTTAACATGACATGAAACATCATAATACTATTTACGGAATATAAGGGATATTATTGAATAATATCTCAGCCCTTATTTAAGCCTACTATCTGCTGCTTAAGGACAGGCTCACTTACTGACTCTAAGAACTCACTGACCCCGCCTGTTTTTCGGTACATGTTTTGATACTACGCTCCCTCCTCTGGCAGCCTGGCTCCTCACGCCTGCTGCTGATGGAGCAGAATGGATGCTTGACAGGGGTGGAGGTGCATTAGCACTCCTTTCATCTGCTCCGTCCTCTTGTGTCTGATGAGAGCGCATTTGTTGATAAGCGTCCAGCAGGCCTTTTGAAGTCCAAGTCTGGACTAGTTCCGACGCCATCCCCCACCTCCCACTCCCATTAGCGCATCAATTACAGAGACAGGGCTTGCGGGGCCTGCACTTGAGTTTGCGTCAGGAATCGTCTTTCTCTGTGTGGCTGTCTGATAAACATGACAGAGACTAGCCCACAGCTTGCATGTAAACACCGCCCATCCTCATTCATATTTTATTACTCACTCATTTACTCAGTGTAGCCTCTCCTCGCTGTAGTGGCCAGCTTGCTTTAGCTCTTTGTTGTGTTACACCTATCTTTTTAACTGTGATGTGGTTAAAAAATGCCATGAGCTGCTGTCTGAGTGAGTTAAAATTGACCATCCCAACATGATACTGTAAAAATAGGCTAGTGTATTTGCTGTTGTGGTCTGTGTCTCATCCCTTCCCAGCAGTGAGACACTGTTCTGCTCTAAATGTAGTGTTGTGAGCACTTTTCCAAAACAGACATGTACTTGCTTGTAAAAAGCTTGTTTTTGCATTCCACCTACCTCCATCCATAATATATGGTATTATCTTTCAACCCTTTTCTTTCCTTCTCCCTTCCTCCGCCTGTGTGTGGGGTAATGACACTGATGCTTCTATTTAGGAAAACCCCTCCAACTTCATCCTGCTTTGAATTTCTCTGTTGTTTTTCAACCGTTGATGAAGGGGCCGCAACATCTTTGTTTATCTGATGTTTATGCCCTTAGCTACAGTATGAACGCACATCTCTAATATCAGCTTTTGGTGAAAAGGAATGATGTGTGGTCGGGAGGCGGAGACTTCTACAAATTCAATGCATGGTTCAAGTTTCGAAAAAATATCCATGTTTTTCTTTCTGTTCATGGAAATAGCTTCATGTAAAGATGAGAGCCACATTCCTTTTTGTATCTACCCTAAGGCTGCAATATTTCAAGCCATCTCTGTTTTATTCCATACAGTGAACCAAAATAAGAAGTATTTTGTAGCTTCTTTTTTGTGGCTGATGTTTCAATGATCGCAAACCTTTTGTATGTATTATTTACTGGACAGGGTGTGCAATTTATTTTCCTTTTTGTCTCCTTTTAACCAACAATAACTTAATGGTAAGACACAATACAATGGCTGAATCTAAAAGCTGTTATGAAACATTTACATTCCAAACATGCTTTTGACATTTTTCAGTTTTTAAAGCTTTATCCAAATCGGATTGGAGGTCATAACTCAGTTTGTGAGCGCAAACACAAAAGACCGGCTTTCACCATGTTGTTAAAGGTCTTAGATTAACTCACCATAGCAGAACTATGTGTTTAAATATATATGCATTTCAAACCCAACTCCAGATGTGTGTCATGGTGTAAATTAATCCGGGGAAGGGATGTGTGTCACTGCCTGCCGGCATGCATATGGCATATCCTCTATGTACTGTATGTATGTTACTGCATGCCTGTAGCCTGCTCAGGCACAAACTAGCCTTTGTTCAAGGAATTGTGGCATTGTGATGCTAATGTTTCTGCTCTGCGTTTGTGGTCACTCATCCACACTGAGTACAGTTTCCTCAGGCTCAAAATTCAGCATGTTGTAGGGGAGTTTTCCCTCGTTTCTTGAGCTACATGCCATTTTTCAAATGGCTTGCTAATTTTGTTTATATCAGTAAAGATGAGAGAGCAGCAAGCCAGTGGTCCAAGCCCAAATACTATCTGCATTGTGCCACACAAACAGACAATTGTAATAAATGGATGTCATTAGATTAAACACGACACACCGCTCACTTTCACCCGGTTCATTATTTTCAGTTCTGTGCGGTAACTTATCATTATGCACTCTCTCTTTGCTATGAACAAGGGTTTTGTCACTGACATCCCCTGAATATATGATGAATTTCATGTAAGCAACCGCACACATAGGTTCAAGTGTGTATAACACTTGAACATGCATGCATTGACACAGAAATATAAACACAATGGACTTGTCTACATAAATGTTTGAGTGCGGGATATTTGTGGCCCCTCAAGTTTCCAGCATGAGGCAAGTCGATGAAAGGTGATCCAGTGACAGTTGAGTAGAAAGAGGGCTTAGCCTGAGGCTAAACAGAGATGTCCACAACCCTGATATTTCCCTTTGTGGTGGTGGGTACACACATCACAACAGACTTAGTGCAAGTGAATTCAGATGGCTAGCTTCTTTCTATTTCTTTCCAAGTTAAACCCAACTCCCTGTAGATGCTACAACACTTTAACAATGTCAAATCATTTTATTTTAATGTTAAGCAACTGATAAAACTAGAATATAGGGATTGAACAATTGCAGTGGCAAATTGTGCAGGGCATGCTGCACTTTTTCGACATTTTGTTAATCAATGTCATTTATAGCAGTTAACGTGTACATTTCGGCCCAGATTCTTTTCCCACTGGAATAATAAGCACACCACTCCAAGCTACTTATTTGACATTGTTAACACGTTTCAGGCCATGTTGTAGGAAAATAACTCCGGTTTGACACATTGTGTTAGCCAAATGCCGGTTTGTTGTTTCGTGTCTGCCGTTTTGTCCATGAAAACATGGTCTTATTCGAAGCATACCACCAGGTTTACTCCAATGACTGAACCTCAACGGGCTGCAGCCTGCTTCTCTGACCAACTATGATTTTGTATGTGAATGAGAACAATAGAAAGAGAGTGCAGGAGTGAAGAGAGCGTGAGACAGACTTAATTGTATCCCTGAGGTGTGGAAAGGTCTGTGAATTGCAACATTAGCGGTGGAGAATCCATAACTCATCTTCAAGTACAGAGATGAGAGCGCTGGGTTCAATGGGTGTACTTCTTTAGACCATTATAGATTATGGCTTAAAGTGTGATCTCTGTGTGGCAGATTCATGTGATGTCAGAGACTCCTCTATAGTACATGTGCGAGTACAGTCCTGTGTGTACTGTATGGATGAGTCAGACTGTGAGCCACTGGGTTGGCACCAGTTGCATGACTGGCACATAGAGGAGCCGTTAGATAAGCTGGACTCAGGCCTACTCTCTGCAGCCGCGGTATTATTGGCAGCCTCTGGAGGCCTCCTGGTTTTAAAAACAACCCAGCTGCCCCTCCTCAGCCTGGTGAGGGGCTGAGGTACCATATAGAATCACATACCTGAAAGTTTTCACACCTTGTGGTATACTGGCAAATGTTTTAGCTAAGTGAATCGCTTAAGTGACTGGCATAATTACACAAGCATGATGGCCTAAGTAAGGTCATATTTCAGACCACCAGGGATGCATTTGAGACTGTGACCTTTTCCATGCACCACCCCACTTTAGTTTAAGGATTCAGCTCTTTTTTTTAAGCTCTTGGAATTTGTTTATTCATTTTATTAGGGAAATTTGTGGTCAAATTTTAAATTAACAAATGTATTGATTTAAACAAATAATTAAATGATTTGTGCTTTGCCAAGTGCTTTTCCTTGTTGTCTTTTTTCCTCTTGAGAATCTACACTAAAAACTCCCATACTCCCAATCTGTGGCTACACTGCAAATCATACCACTGTATATTAAAATCAACTGAGTACTTGTTTCTGTTCAGGCCACATAGCAGCACACACTAGCCTTTTGTGATGATCTTTTTCAGATGCAAATATCTAGGAAGTGTTTCCTAGTTTGTAAGTGCGTGTGCTGCCATGGAGACAGACACCTTTGCATGCAGAGCGTCACTTTGTGCCTGCGGGTGTCAGAAAACGCTGCACACAAGCATGTGTTTAAATTGTTGGCTCCGGTGCAGTGGGATGAAACAGCCTCTCGGGGCACAGCAGCGAGAAGCAGTGCTGCCGCCTCTTTTTCTAAGTGCAGCGACGGACATGCGGCTGTGATTTATGGAGTGTGTGTGAGCGGGGCGGGTCATATCCTGCCAGAGAGGATGGCTACTGGAGGAAGAGAATGACTAGTGAAGTAGGATTGAGACAAAAAATAAATAAGGCGGAAGTTCTTATATCCCACACCCAGCAGTGAGGTCACATCCACATTGACATCTATATAAGCCAAAGTCAAGATCAAACAACTCTTTCACCCCTATGGTACCAGAAATACCCCCACAGCTCTGATCTATGACAGGACACATGGTAAAGCTTCCCCTCAACTAATCAACACCAGCCTAGGCTGCTGACACAGTGAGTGCAGAAGGAACTGGAATTTAAACATAGAAAATCTCTTCCTCAGTTGGCTGTATATTTGTGTTGTTGTATAGACATGTGGGTTGTATTTGTATGTATATGTTTGTGTTGAACTGTGAAGTAGGCCTGTTGTGTAAGGATGACACACAGAGACGCCAAAGAGAAGCTTCTCTGTCTCCGTCTCGTGTCTGGGATTGCACCAGAGGCATTGTGCTGGGAAGTGTGTTTGTCTGTGACATTATTTATTTCGCTCTCCTTTCATTTTTTTTCTCTCTCAACTAAGGGACACACCCATTCCGGGAATCTCTGGTGGTTTTACTGACTTTAACTTTCTCATGTAAATACTTACCCTCTGGATAGCCCTATTAGGGTTATCGTACTTCGGATTGATTCAGGATGTTGGCGACAGACCACTGTGGGGATGGTCTGCAGCGTGGCATTTTTCTGACATGGCTCAAAGTGTGTGTGTGTGTGTGTGTGTGTGTGTGTGTGTGTGTGTGTGTGTTTGTTTTGCTATCCCGCTGGGGTCCATGACCTGACATATCACTCACACCGTGGGGACCCATTTTCCCCGTGGGGACCAGGACTCGGTGATGAGCATTGCAATCAATAGAAAACAGCTTCCTGATATGTGACATGGCTCAAAGTGTGTGTGTGTGTGTGTGTGTGTGTTCTCGACTGCTCTTTGGTCTGTCGCCTGTTTCCTGCCTCTTGGCAGTAAACTTGATCAGTGAAGAAAAATACACGCTCTGCCTTTACAATGCAGCCCTTTGTCTCTGGTCGGCATCGGAACCATCAACCATTTTGGAAATAGTTTCCAGCTTATTAGAATGCTTCCAGACCGTGACTGTTGAACCAGTGAGTTTCCAGTTAATTGCTTGGCATCCTTCCCCGCCTTAGGTCTGTCGTGGGCATCCTCAGAGAGAAAAGGCTTTCTGATTGGAATTACAAAGCAGAGGCTGCCGTTGTCATCTCCGATCTCAGACAGCAAAAGCACATGTGCTTTATTGTTTCAAGTTTCTCCACCGTTCTGTCCCCTCCTTATCTCTCAATCCCCCTGCCTCCATGGCTCTGATGAGCTGTGAAGATCATACATTAGTTAAAGTGTGGCCTCATGCCTTCAACAGTGCCCAGTGTCATTGTTCTATCTAACTAAGCTGCGCTACTCAGCAGAAATGAGTCTTTTTGTGCCAATGGCCTCTTACAAGTGGCCATTTACGGGATCTTAGTTTAGTTTGGACTCTTTATCCGAGTCAGTAAAATCACAGACTCGATTAGGCAATGCAGTGATTCTAGAGTCATTGCATTGGCAGTTAAAATTGGCTACTTGGTAAAAAAACACTAAGCCAACATAGCTCATTGTTTTCTAAAGTGGAAGTGGAATTGGGGTTAAATTGAGGGAGTAATTAGGTTTCTGTGTAAGAGTATTGGCACCTTAGTGTTTTATTTAATCAGAGTATCGGTTATCATTGCTGCTGTCACTTCTGAATTGATCCTTCGGAGGTAATAGGTGCATGGCCCCTGTGTTATTGGATCTAGTGCCTTTCATTGCTCATCCAGGCAGCCTTTAGTCGCTCTTAACTGCTTCTCTCTTCGGTGTGCCTGTGACCACGGGCTGAAGGACCATACATCTGCTAATCTAGTTTTCTAAAGTGTGCTGCTGCGTTAAATTCATGGATTCCTGTAATTTCATTGGGCAGATTTCATTTTTACCCGGAGAAATATTCAGAGCCTTGACTGGTCACTAGTGGCTTCCGATGCCCGGCAATCTCTGACCTTAGCAGTAGCTGAGATATCTGACCAACTATATAGTCCAGACATAGTTTACACAGTAGGAATTTATCTCAAGCTAATATTAACAAACTATATAACAAAGAAACATCTACTTTGGGTGTATTGATTGACATTTTGTCAGAAGGACTCCTCAAGACTTCCACATATCTCCGTTCTGTCTGCCCTTTCACATGTTACCCCCTCAGCCAGGGTTACTTAAGTTCTCTGTCTTGCGGCGGCTCTCCCTGACAGCATTCTTGGTGCATACTGAAGATTCCTCTGTCTATGAGAGAGATAAGCAGAGGGGGCAAACAACAGTAATGAAGAATGGGGGATGCCAAGAAAAGGCAGACACTGTGCATTTTCTGTTAAACTAGCCCATTGGTATTGACTCAGCCTCACTGCCTCTTACTTATTGTCACAGTGTCGGTATTATTCCCCCGGTGACGTCATGTCTGCCTCATGAAATTGTCTCTTGTTTTTAATGCCCTGTATACGCCTTAGTTAAAGCTTGTGTAACACACAGACAGTGCTTTGCTTTAACTGCTTTTGTATGTGGGGGGTTGTTCCTTTCACTGTCTGACCCTCGCAGGGAGAACTGGAAGAATGCCTATTGTTTCCTCATAACTTGCTTTGTCTGATAAACTCTTGACCAACTCTATAGCTGAAAGCTGTCGACACTTCATCAGCAACACTCCTCCACGTGTTCTCACCCAACTCCCGTACACTTTCTAACTCATTTGTCCTCATTCTCCCGTTTCTTTACCTCCTCATCCTCCTGCTGATCTTCACCTAAACAGCTGCTGAGCTTCAAGACCTTCCTCTCATCCTGTTGGCCTGCTTACCCAGGATAGAAAAAAAAACCCTCGGCCTGGACAGGGATTACATAAAAGTCTACTGTCTTTTCTGTCAGTACAGTGCTTTTCCACTGTTACAAAAGGATAACACCGGTGCCTTTATGTAATGTCCCAGACAGAAGAAGGACATAACCCCTGTCCTCTAATGGCGCATTTCCACTACAGCGCGGTTTAAGCGTGCCGTGCCCGTTTTTGGTTGCGTTTCCACTAGGCGTAGTTCCGGCTAGCGGTTACTTTTTCACAGTTTTCTGGCTCCAAAATCGAGGTTCTTTCCGGGCCAACAACCGGGCTGAGTATGCTAAACTACCGTAATTTTCGGACTATAAGTCGCGCCTTTTTTTCCCATTTTTCGACCCTGCGGCTTATATAACGGTGCGGCTAATCTATGGATTTTTACAGCTAACGGCCACTAGGGGACCTCCTAAATCTATGGATTTTACAGGTTACAGTCCACCACCTTTAACTCTACGGGCTCTATGGCCGGTCCGCGCGGCGGGCTCCAGCAGGAAAAGCTGGAGGCCGGAAAAGAGTGAGACAGGTAGTGCGCAAAAGTAAAAGTGGAACCGAGAGTGGTACGAGAGACGGAACGAGAGCAAGACAGACAGACATTAAGAGAGCGAGACAGTTTGTGCAAAGGTGTTAAACGTGCGCTGGGAGCGCACCGTTTAAGTTTGAAAGTTGAAAGGTTTGTGTGTCTGAAACGCTATGTGATACAGTACAGTTTACACAGCACAGTACATGTTCTGTAGCTACTATTGCACTAAATGCTAACACTTGAATACGTTATGCAAATATGCAACTTGTTTGTTGAAATGTTAATAAATGGGAGCTTCCTCAAACAGCCATCTCTTTCCCGACAATCCCCTCTCTGCACGAACCCTTACATATGGTAATTAAACATTAAAACACCTGCGGCTTATAGTCTAGTGCGGCTTATATATGTACACATCATTCCATTTAGCTGCTGCGGCTTATATTCAGGTGCGCCTTATAGTCCGAAAATTACGGTAGTTAGAGAATCGCTGGCAACTACAACAAAATGTACATATTTTACCGTGATTTAATTGTAATACACGTTTCAAAATGATGCCGAAGTAACAACATACTGATACCGGTTAGTAAAAACCATGAATTAATGCTTTGACAAGTTTGCAGACAGACGGCAGGAGAAAAAACCTTTTTAAAATGCGTGTTTTCTGAATGGAGATCGGCTAAACTAACGTTGTATATGCTCCGACCGTCCACACTCACAACAACGGCCTATACAGACATAAGTAAACCAGCGCCTGTATTCGCCATGACACAGGCAGTCTGAGGTTTGTAAGTTTGTTTAACTTTTGTCTAGTTTCTGAACAGATATGAGGAACTGTGAGCTCTGAGAGAACTGCTAACGGCTGATGTTGGTTTTGTGTTTCGCATTGAAGATGACGTCACGGCTCTGCCTACACTGCGTTACTATAGTTACTACCTAGTTACTACCTACCCCAGTTCCTAAACTGTAATGGAAACGCAGCATAAAGTGAGCCTGGCCTACCAAGGCCTCACTATACCGTACGAGGCCCTGCAGTGGAAATGCGCCCTTAGACTCATTTCTCAATCCACTACCTCTAAGCATGTTCAGACCTGTGGCAACTCAATAGCTTTCTTCCATGTAACCCCCATTCACTGAAACAGTTTTGTTAAGACAGCATGCTTACTTGGGTGAATCATTACTATTTCATTGGGTAATTTTTTTCCAGTATACCATCAAGTGGAAAATATAGAATATAGTCTTCAAAGGCTATCATGTTGAGGTTTTGTTTGTAGAAACCAGAGCTTTGTTAGGCTTTGTAACAACGGATGTCCGGCATTTACCACCACGCACCAGACCTACATGTTTAAGGTGAATCAGCTTTTGTTCTTGAGTCAAGCTACTTTCTCCTTTAAGCCCGTGTTGCTCCACATGCTTTTGTGAAGATACCTAAGGCAATCAAGAGGCACCCAGCTCAAATAAAGAATGCGTAACAGCAAGTGATCCGCTGAAACGTCATTCAGCTTAGCTTCTTCAGCCTCTAAGACCCCAACAAATCAGGGTATTTATAGAAAATTCCACTCCTTCTTGTCCCGCTTAATGGTCTGATGACACATCTATTATGTTTCCGCACTTGGGGTTTATTATTTAGCTGTTATAAAAGGCCATGTCAGGTTGCCACACAGGCACTGCATAATCTGCATGGGCACACACAGTGGTGTTGCTTTTCCTCCAAATGAAATGTTGTCTCTTCTCATATTCACCGCTGACGTTACGTGTGTGTGTGTGTGTGTGTGTGTGTGTGTGTGTGTGTGTGTGTGTGTGTGTGGGCTTCAAGCTATATGTGCTGCTAATGATTTCTATATGATATTGAGCAGTGGAAATGAACCAGCTGTGTAGCTGTTTGTTGCTCTTGGCATGGTCACTTTCATTCTTCCATAACACCAGAGACATATGATGATGTTCTTTGGATGTCATGCCACCACGGCGTCTTCTTCTAGGCTCTTACTGTCTCTCACAGTCAGTGCCTGGTGGGCTGCCTTTCTGCTATTTCCTCCAGTGTAAATAATAATTAATAGATGTGGTTTTTTTTATCCCTCACATGGCTCACACTCCAGGTTTAATTATTGTGTCTGTATCATCACAGGATTTGATTAATGGGCTGGAATTGAGGTCTTCTTGGGGGTCAGGTGCAATTAAGTATGCTGAATTCCACACATTTCACCAAATGTTTAGACTGTTGAACTCTTTGAAGTCTCTGCCGGGTTCTGTTCTCCTTGTGATCCGAGGATAAGTGGGATGGATGCCTTGGAACCATTTCCCTTGTTTAAATCTGTAACTGGATTAGAAGTGCCCTCTGGAGAAAGGTGCCATAATGATTCAGCACTGCTGCACAACAACACATGCAGGCAAACCCTGCCTGCTCTGCTCTCCCACACCGTCTGCATGCTGATGTTTCCTGGAAAAAGAGAATCTCCCAGATGTGTTTGTACGGCCATGTATCACTGCTGGACACCTGTGGCTGCTTTGACACAGGTGTTCATTGCCATGCACTCGTGCCGTGTGTTTTTATCTCATAGTGTGACCAGTTCACAGCCTTACCCCCCCATGGAGAGAGGAAGACGGAGAGGAAAATGTGTGTGTATGACGGAGAAGTCTGTCACTTGACTGAGCTCAGAGTCCTTTGGGTCTTTCCTGACAGCTGCAGCAATCTGAGAACTGGAGGTAGCCTTGTGGCTGCCTAACATGGGGGCTCACCTCTGAAAGAGAGGGGGAGCGCACCAGACCAGACACAGCCATGTGTCCATCTGACAAAGTGGGGTTAAGAGCCCGCTGCCATGTTTCATTATGAGCTTAATTTAAAGCCGTAGACAGTGGGAGCACAGGGACCTATCGCCCATCAAGCATGGCCCAAACTTAGCATTTTTGTGTTGTTTCCGTAAACTTGCACGCAAGAACACACACACTCTGCAGGATGTACTCACTCCCACTCTGTGATAGCTGCTGTCTGTCACACCTCAGTGCTGTAGTTCAGACAAATCTGATACTGTTAATGTTTCGTGCGAAAGTTTAAGTTTACTGGCTTTTCATTCCCTTGCATCAATGGGATAATTAAAGAAATATATAACAATAACAAACATTTCATAAATGTCTCAGAAACCTTTATAGTCATCACCATAGATGTGTGATGTTGAGGCTAGACTTGTTTGTTTTGGTCCCCTGGGGTTTTAATGAGGGAAGCCAAGCGCACTTTATTTGCTGTTGGGATTTGATTTTGGCGGTTGGTGCAGCAGATGGGAGGGGTTAGATCTCCCTCCCTCAAGAGGGTGGGTGAGTGTGCAAGGTGCTTTTAAGTCTGTCTTTAGGCAGACAGACAGCTGGTCAAACAGGCTTAGGAGAGCGGTGGGCAGTCTGAGCAGTGACTTAAGCCCATTAGGACTTCTTTACTTCTCATTGGTCAACAGCTCCAAGTTCCAAACTATTTTGATAGTATTGTGGCAAGGGGGTGTCAGGTTCCTTGTTCCTTCGTCAAACAGTGGACAGAAATCTTTCAGTGATGTGTGAAGGCAGCAGATACTCCAGAGGGATCGGAAAGCATTCACGTTTCCACGTTCAAGTGTTTTTGAGTCTCAGTGTTGGTTGTGATTGTGTGTGACGAGGTGTGCTGTTAGAGTAGGGGCCCACTCGATCCGGCCCTCTGTGTGTGTGTGGGGCTGTGTCACATAGCACATCGACTAGTGGAATGCCGGACGGTTCCCCCACTTCCCTCGTGGCGGATGGCCTGGCCGGGTGGAGCCAGCAGAACCAATACCAAGAGGGTGAAGGGGCATCAAAGGGATCAATGTTCTCTGGAGTCGGTTTGTCTGTTTTTTGTGAGAACGGGGGGAGAGATTACATTTCAAAGGCGTACCTAATTTTCCTGTTTCTTTTCTTTTACCTTTTGAGACATTCTTCCTTGCACGTTTAAAGACAAGCCAAACGGACAACACAGTTAGCTCAGCATCAGGATGTAATTAATTAGTTAATGTAATACAGCACCGATCATTGCTCTCTTTGTTACCTCATCAGGACAGAGACAACACAACATTGTATTACAGGAACAGAGGAGATTATTGACTGTTTCTCTCCAAGAAATGTGTTTATCCAATCTGACATGACACTGAAGCTCCCCTGCCTGGTGAAATGGTTTACTCTTGTTACCGTCTCCTTTGCCATCTCCATCACTTTTCTATCAAAACAAGCCGCTGGTCAACCAGATAGTGCTGTTTTATTTGAACACTGGCTTTACTGTGGGCACCAGGAATGCCTCAGAGTTATTTGAGAGCAGACGCATAATTATACCATCACACTGACAGTGATGGTTGCTGTAAAATACTGGGGTTTTATTTAGCTAGCTCTAATCATAGCTAATCTCAATTTCTGTTTTTGGGGGCCGCAAACAGCTGTGACATCCGGATCGTACTCCCCTTCCCTCCCATATTTTCCTCCTCCCTCTGTGTCTAACCCACCCAGGCGTCTGGTCAAAGCACACATGTGCTGACGTCACGGGAGCTGCTTGTGGGCTGACGTCGGTGTTCAGACTCGACCCATATCAGAGGGGGTGGGCGGACGGGCCCCAGTTAGTGCGGTTGCCTTTTTAGCTCTGTCCACAATAGCTCCTGTTCAGAACTCACGTCCCACAACCG
Source organism: Notothenia coriiceps (assembly GCF_000735185.1). Classification (NCBI taxonomy): domain Eukaryota; kingdom Metazoa; phylum Chordata; class Actinopteri; order Perciformes; family Nototheniidae; genus Notothenia; species Notothenia coriiceps. The sequence goes on from NW_011359313.1 coordinate 334,729, forward strand.
CTACAGATCAAGAGATCAGTATGTCATTTCTGAAAATACTCTTCCCTATCTGTATTCATTCACTGTGGAGGAGGCAAAAGTGTTGAATGATGGTCAGATGTGACTAGATTAGCAGCTGTCCGCCGCCTCTGTTGTCTGTCCGGGTCGTGACCAGTGGCTTTAAGAGCCTTGAGGGAAGCAAAGGATACTGATGGACAGACAAACGAGTTCCTCTGTCATTTGAACTTATTCTGTAGAAAACAACAACAAACTTCTTCCCCGGGCCCGGTCCCCACCTTTACATCTGCGGGAGCTCGCTGTAGGGATTGATGATGTTGTGTCATTGAATTCTCTAGTGGATCTATGGGCTTGTAGCCCGCTGGGGGCCGGCCACTGGCAATCCATCATCAGGGGTCACAACACATTTAGCCCTGTCTCACAAGCACTCATTGTCATTCAAGTGCCATGGTCAAGCAGAGGGAGGAGGAGAGCGGTGTTAAGTTATGTTAGTTGGCTGGCTAAGCGCTGCGTGATTTCATCTTTGAAGCCTGTGATGGGGCTGCGACCTTAGCTCGTCAGAAGAATGCTTTCTACCTTAACCACTCCATCTCAGGACTCACCCACGCAGCTTGACCCGGGTCAATCAAATGTATGTCCAAAGATAGTCCCACAAAAGACTCCCAGTCCCCAGTTCTTTTATTTGACTCTAGATTTGCATTTGATTATGTGTGAACGTGCTTTTATCGACATGTAGACTTATTTTCTTTTTTTTTAAGGAACATTTACTAACTTATAAAAACATTTTGTATTGTTTTGAATTACTTATTTTGTAGAATTGCCAATATTGTGCAATATCATGGATCTATTTTAGTCAGATTAGTTTAAAACGATCTAACTTTTATTGATATTTATTCACGCATAGGCATTGATTTTTTTTATCTGTTGTGTTTTATATTCAAATTTGTATCAAATGCAGTTCAGGATTAATTCAGTCTTTTATCTTATTCTTATTTTACCGAAGGATAAATCACTGGGATAAGTTTTCATCAGAACAAATCACTCCTAAATGACATGCTGTTCCAGTTCAAAGCTTGTTCTTGTTCTGGTCATGGCAGACTAAAGTAGCTCCTTTATGATGACAGAACATGGTAGCAGTGTAGCAGCAGACCCTCCGCTGGGCCCGGCTGCCACCTTTCAGTCGGGCTGCCGTCTGTCCTTCCGCTCACATCTGGATCCAATAGCAGCGGCTTCCTTCTCTGAAGGAGGGACACATATAAATAGCCAGGCAGCCTTAACCACACTATGCAGCACAGCCTGTATGTTGATTCATTCGTTTGCTGCTGTCCCTCTTTTGCACTGCCAGCTCAGATATGGCGTATGCTGTCGCCATCCCCCCTGCACGTACCCCACCCCTGTGTCCCTCAACTCCACCCCTGGTCCTGCGCTCCCTGGGCTGTGGTGTGACTGACACACGTAGAGGGAATTCTTAGTGCACGTCCTCACAGCTCTGTGCCCATCTGTGGAAAGTTTGAGTGGAGTGGGGCCAGGATTGAAACACAGGCCGGATGGGTGGTGGGTGGGCTGAAGGTGGGCTGCGTCGGCATAAGCCTGTGGGCTGAGGAGGGGAAATGCAATAGCCTGGTTATCGCTGAACAACTAAATATGCTTCTTTTATGAGATGCAAAGCCAAGTGACGGTTCCATTACAGGTATAGAGATTATATAACAAGATTATACATTTACTTTTACAGTTAAAAATAGTGTTTAGATATATGATGTCTGAACAAGACATGTCATTTGAGAGGAACTCTATATTGTGCAAAGAGTAAACTATTTGGTTGACTCTCTGTTTAATCCCCAAACTGACCCTTGTCACTTTGTCTGCCATATATATGTGTGTGTGTGTGTGTGTGTGTGTGTGTTAACTAAACACATGCGCCTTTTGTGGCACATGTGCATGTCCCAACACAGAGGGCCAGCTCTGCCCTCCCAAATTAAAACTCAGTCCTGTATGAGGGTAGACTTCGCTGCAGCCCCTTGTTCCTTCCTTCCTTTCTTCCTCCCTCCCTTCCTCCCTTCCTTCCTTCCTTCCTTCCTTCCTTCCTTCCTTCCTTGTCTGCCCACGGCTGAGAAGAGGAGAGGAGACGAGAGGGAGAAGGGGGGGGGGCAGTCAAGGCTCTAGCTTGAGTGAGTTTTAATTAGTGTGCTTACAGCAGAAGACGCTGCAGAGTGGCGTAGTGGGGGGAACACATGCATTAGCGCTGATGCACTCATTCACCTCAGACTAGATAAACACACCTCCTCCACACACACACACACACACACACACACACACACACACACACACACACACACACACACACACACACACACACACACATGCAGTGACACTTATTATTGTACCCTGTGGTGTTGTCTGAATGGTTCTGGCACTGAAGTCTTTGTTTTCTCTCCTGAACCAAAGCCTGGTGTGCAGACACTGTCTGATTGATCAGTTTATAAAACTCAGTGGCAGACGGGAATGAGCTGCTCAGGGACACAATCTATTTGCTCTGCCTCTTTTTGTCGCTCCTTTAACACAGATCGTCCGTCCTGCACAAACACCACCTTGCGAAATGTTTGGGTATAAAAAGAAATCTCCTATTCCTGGACTACAAAGAAAGGGGAGAAAAAAGCAAATGTTAAAGCGATGAATCTCATGTTGCTTTGAAATCCTCTATCGTCTGATGATTATGTGTGTGATGTGGTAACACTGAAGAAACATGGAGGATGTGTTCCTGGGATGGAACTTGAGAATGTCCCCGTTCCCCTCTCGCTGGCCTCTGAGGAGGAGCCACCAGCGCTCGCTCCTGCCCCCGCTCTGCTCTGCCTTCCCCTGCCAGACGCATAGCTTCAGTTTCCCTCCCAGGCCATGAGGGTATCAGGTTTGTTTTGGAGGGGAGGGGCAGGGGCAAGGGGGACAGGGATGAGGAAGGCTGGCATATGTGAGGAGGAGAATCAGGCGGACAAATCCCTGCAAGGGTGCGGGATGGAAACGGTTAGCCAGGCAGAGAAGAGCACAAGAAGAGATGGAAGGGAGGGGAGAAACAGAACAAACATCCCCTCCTGTCCCGTTGCTGCCCCCTGACCCCCTCATCCTTAAATTCCGTGCCAGCAGCAGGAGTTGTGAAGCGGCCATTTTATGAATGAGGGTGGGAAGGAGAGAGCAATAAGGAAGGAGAGGGAGCAAGAGGAGGAGGCGGGTCAGGTTGTGTGTTGTGTATGTGTGGGTGGGTGAGACGCGGCTCAGAGGCGCTTGTGGTGGAGTTGGTTATGTGTATGCGTGTGTGTGTGACTGCTCAGGCTGAGGAGGAGCCTGGGGTAGGCCCACACACATACACTCCTGCCTCTTCACAGGCTTTGTGTGTTTGTGTTTTGTTCCTGCCTCTGAACAAAGACCCAATTTGGGCTGTGCTTCCGTTCGAGGCTTCTCTCTTAGCAGCCACAGCAGATCAGTCATCAGAGGGAGGAATAAACAGGCACACCTCAACACTTCCATAAAGTCTTCAACAGCTTTAGTGAAGAGAGACTTCCTGTGTTTTCAGTTGCATTTGTTTATCTGCGAGAGGTGAATTGTCTGTAAACATCATTTTTGATGCTCCCCCTGTTGTCCCAGTCGCACCATGAAATCTACCCCACTGTTATTTTCCCAGGCGCTCACCAGGCAAGTGCACACTATTATTTCATTTAAGTCTACCAGCAAACACAAACAACATATATACACATTTATTCCCATATTTATTTTTCAAAACAGTTTGAGACCTTTTTTCTATTTGTACCAGAAACCAGAAAAAAAATTAGTTTTTGTTTATTTGGCAATGATGTTTATGAAAACAACATAATCGAAATAAAACGATTTCCGAAAAAAAAGAAGTACATTTCAATAAATGGATGTTTTCAAAGTAAATGGTTAATCGTTTTCTAATAATCGTGATATCAATTATTGACCCAAATAATCGAGATTATAATTTTTGCCATAATCGAGCAGCCCTAGACTTAGTTAAAGAACACCTAAGAATAACACAAGAAAGAAACTTGTTTCTGATGTTGTCCTGTATTCTTTTTTTTAACTGTGATCCTAAGTGGATTGATTACAATTCAGATCCTCCTTTGTATTTTTCGAAAGAAAACTGAATCCATGCACAGATACTTTTTTGGGTGACTGTCACATCATTTCCCTCTGTTGTCTTTGAGGTCACAGAGAGTGTTCTGCAGTATATTACATGAATGCTCATGAGAGCTGCCAAGATGCATAGATCTCATGATTTTATCTCTAGCGACTTGCGTTTGCCTAAAACCGCGGACACAATGCTCATACGACCGTCCTCTGGTCTCTGCGGGTAGTTAGGGGCGGCTCCGTTTGATGCATGATGGGACCAAGGGGGGTTTTGTGTCAAGGGAGAGGGGTTGAAATGCTCCACCCTTTCATTTGTATTTCCCCTAGCGCTATAGTGCCATCCAGATAACTTATGGCTTTTGGTGAAAAGCAGACTAAACCTTTGTGAAGGCAGCCACAGGAAAACCATCTGAAGGAGGGGATGGTCATTTCTTTAGCTTGGGCCCATATTGGAAAACTTTTATTAGTTTGTTTGGTGGATGCTCAAAATGTCCCCTTATTTCCACTTTATAAATTATAAATATTAAACACACCAAGAAACAAGACTGAAATTGGTTCCTTATGTATTATCAATAAATAATATACGGCTAATATTTATAAGAGCCAGCGAGCCTATGTGCGCGAGGTCAGGGATAGGAAAGCGTTGTCATGGTGATACCCCTTCTTTACCGTCACTCATGCAGCAGTAGGTAGCAGGTGCCATTAGCCAGCCAGTCAGTCGTGAGTGCTGGTGGAGTAGCGCTGCAGGTAATGAGAGCTGACACAGTGACAGTGCAGACAGGAGGACATGCTGTCACTGAAGCTCAGGGACACGGGGACGTCCTCTGGTGTTGTTTACTCCTCGCTGTGTACATTAATTCTGCTGATCCCTGCCTGCAACGCTGGCCGCCTTTTCCTGCTTCTTCCTCTTCCTCTTCTTCTTTTTCTTCATCTTCTTCTCTCTCTCCCCCCCTGAGGCTACAGAAAAAGCAGCAGTACGACCTGGAGACAACTCAAAACTCTGTTTATGCATTGGACGTGCTCTGCGTCCAAGACACATTGGGAACACAGTGTAAGAGCTGGGTGAACTCAGTTGCTCTCAGGACAACTCTGTGAACTTGTGTTTTCCCCCTGGAGGACCGGCGATGCAGTGATAACATGCTTCAGGTGTGCCTGGCGTTGCCTACATGCAGCAGGAATGTGCTCCTGCAGGCACAATGGGGCTGGGAAGAAATAGTGGAATGTGCCTTTCATGTCTGCTTCTACCTCTGAACTACTGTTTATCTAGATTGACGAAAAGTAAATCGTCAACAGTCTTGATAGTCAATTTATCATTGAAGCAAAGTTTCCAAAAATGTCCCTTGCTTTATATTCTTAATCTGAGGAGCTTTTGTTTTTACATGACTTTAAATTGAATATGTTTGGGTTATGGACCGTTGCTCCAACAAAACAAGCCCCTCTTTGTTTGTTTTCTTGATCTTTTAATAGATTAGACCCTCCAGAAAAACGCGGGCCAAAATCCTTAATTATGCGGGCTAAAATCATTGATTATGCGGGCTAAAATCCTTGATTATGCGATAAAAATGCGGGGTTTTTATGTGATTTTATGTGGGGAAATTGCGGGAAGTTGCGTAATATGCGGAAAGTTGCGAAATATGCGGAAAGTTGCGAAATATGCGAACAGTTGTGAAATATGCGGGAAGCGGAAAAAAGGTGATTATTCTCCCGCACCCTGTTACTAGGCTACTACTGAATGAAAGGGAGCACTTTTAAAGAGTTGCTATGATAAACAAGCATACTAGAAGCAAGCTACATCACAGAAACACACACACACACACACACACACACACACACACACACACACACACACACACACACACACACACACACACACACACCTACCTCCTCTTCATTCTGTTTTCATTTACTCGTTCGTTATCTGACCAGCTTCAATATTGTAGGCTACTCACCTCGTTTCTTGCAACCCTCTAAAGGGTTTTGGAGTTTAAGCCTCTGGAGCGTTGATGTTGCTGCTTTTTTTTTTGTTTTTTTTCTTTGTGGCTTTTTGGTTTTATTTTTTTCTTTTTGTTGCCTGTATCCTTTTTGCTTAGTGTTTGTGGCGTACTGTCGTACTCGGGCTTTTTGGTTCTTGGCTCTGTGCCTGGTGTGTGTTGGGGGGTTTGTGGGGTTTTGGGTTTGGTATGTTGAGTGGGGGTGGCCTGGGGGGCTGAGGGTGAAACATGTATTGAAGGTGAGAGGAGTTAGGTGGTGGGGGGGCGCGTGGGGGGAGTGTGGGTGTGGTGGTGTGAGTGTGGTGGTGGTGGTTGTGTGTGGTGTGTGTGTGCTGTGTGTGTGTGTGTGTGTGGTGTGTTGTGTGTGTGGTTGTGTTGTGTGATGTAGGCTTGGCTTCGGTAGTATGCGTCGTGTGGTGGTGATGATAGCAAGCTCTTTTTAGACTCGGCTA
>NW_011359313.1:341471-348525 GCF_000735185.1 Notothenia coriiceps
TTTCGTCATGGGGTTACAGAACATTCTTTCACCCCCTTTGACAAGACCATTGGTGGCAACGTTGACACACCCAACCTCGTATTTTCCTTAGTTTAGCTGAAATGTTCGTGGGTAAATGTGATGGATTCGATTTGTTCATCTTGGTGTGTGAATTCCACACCTTCACACGACGGTGTTTGCCTAATGTGATGCGCGGGCTGATGACGTTGCGTCATCATCACTACTCGTCAAGACGAGTTAACTTTTTTTTTTTTTTTTCTCAACTTTGTGTGGAAAAATGCGGGGATTATGCGGCCTTTTGATAAATATGCGGACTTTTAAAAATCTGCGGCATTTTGCTGATTATGCGGGAAATTCTGCAATCGCAGAATCGCGTTTTTCTGGAGGGTCTAATAGATAGACTATACAAATGATAAATCAATTCACTGGCATGAGAAAAACTGTTTCATAAGCTACTGTAATGGGGAAACCAGAAATTCCTTGAATCAGCATTATTGATTTTTAAAGAATTTTTCCGACATCTTTCCTGATAAATACTGAATTTTAGACGTTCCTGTTGAGATACCAAATATTATCTTCCTAACTAAGTTAAAGGAATTAGTTTGAAGGGTACCAACTAAAAGAATCAACAGATTCCTCAATCAGGAAAATAATCTCTAGTTGCATCCCTTCTTTGATCTATTTTGCTTGCTGATCATCCTTGATCCAAGTATAACTCTTCTGCCAGGGGTCAGGGTGGAGTAATTGTAGTTCCAATCAAATCACCACAAGACAAAGCAATTCTTGGAAATGTGGCCAAGGCAAAGGGCCTGGTACCAAGAACCAGCACTTTGATGGCTTTCTTTTGAGTGGTAGCTAAAGGATATGATCTCCTGTTTCCTGTGTTTGCTCCGTCTCGCTGTGTGTGTGTGTGATTGATGGCTCATTGATTGAGCAGCGTGCTCCCAGTCCCCCTCTCAGCCAGCTCTCCGTCCCCTGGCTGTCTGTAGCCAGCCGGCCCTGCACCGGCTGTTCCAAAGTATGCGAGTGTGTGCACATTAATGTTTGTCTAAGTGCATTCTGGAGGAAATCACTGATCTAGCAGGTGCTGGTCCTCCTCCCACTCTGGCCTCTTGTCAGGGACTCATTGTCAAAGACTAGATAATATGTAACTCGGAACACATTCAGCCCTGCCAATATTTAACACCAGCTCATGTAATGTAGATAATAAAGTATAACGATTTAAAATGTTACAAAGGGCTCTTTGTATCATCATCCTTTTGAAGTTTGACACATTTAAACACAATAATCTTAGCTATCCTCTGTTACCAAGTGTAGTCATTTTTAAGTTCCAGAGCTGCAGCAGTGCTACCGTGGAACAGTAAATATAGCCTCAGGCCTCCATTTGTTACAGTTTATGATGTGCAATTTGGCGGCTTTCAGGCCAATAATAGTTAACAAGACATTTATGAAATAACTGCAACAAATGACTGTATCTGGGGGATACAGTAATTTTCAAGTAAATATAGTCTGAACATTTTCTGGGGATGCGGTTGGTGCAGTGTCCTCCTTCTGCAGGTTCCAACATGTATGTCAAAGGAACAGAGTGATCTCCTCTGAATTGCATAAAACAGTTGTAAAATGATTTGTTTCAGGCTGAAGTAACTGGGCTGGAGGAATGAGAAGCCTGAAATGTTTTTATGATCAGATGGTGAGACAGTGACAAAGATGCAAAAAACGTTTTCTTATACTTTACTATACTTATCAATCTTAAGACTGACATTACTCATAATTATGAGTCATAACAAGAATATAAAAGTCTCCCCAGACTGTGTTTACGTTCCCAAGATGTGTTTTCGTGTTTGTATCCCTCCCGTGTCCTAGGCCCCCTGTTGGTGCTCTAAAACAGTTGCAGCCCGGTCCGTTGAGCTGTGTGAGGTCTGTAACGACAGGAAGACAAAGACATATTTTTCTGAGCTGGGCGCTCCCAAGTGGGCTGCATTGTTTCGTGCCCCCCGTCTGTGTCCCAACTGAAGGAGAAATTTGTCTGTGGCCTTGAGAGGAGAGAGAGAGAGAGAGAGACAGAGGAGGGGGTGGAAGGCCCACTGTTTTCAAACTTTGTCTTTATGTCTCCCCTGACTGTGAGCGTGCCACAGCATTTCACAATGGCAGCCATTGTTTGTTTGGGGGAGAAAGCGTGGGTATTTTGTTTCAACCATGTCTTGAAGTCTTATGTTTGACACGGTTGGGGCTTAGCGTTTCCTGTGGTTGGAGGCGGACTTGTTCTCAGTGCCCATTTCCCTGCCTCGCTACTGGCATTTGCCCTCTGTGTCATCCTTTGAATGCTCCAATTTAATGTATGTGCACACTTGTGGTGAAGCTTGTTTAATGTCTTTGTGGAGTTGACACAGTGTAAAGCAGATGCTTCATGAATGAATTTCAACATCATAATCCGTACCAATTGTAAAGTCCCCTGAGAAAAATGTAACATTTGGGACATTGGGCTAAATAATTAAACGCTGATAGATGCTTCTCCATCTGCATCTTTTCCAGTAATGCCATATTCATCCTCCCTACTGCTGCCCCCTTGATTCCTTCTGTTGTGCTATGATGACATTTCACCTACATGCTTCCACTCCTCCATCGTCCAGTTTACGGCTTATTTCTCATGGAGGGATGTGAGTCTGGACTGAATACAGTGCTGATTGTGACAGAGCTGACTTGAACACACTATGTGGTCACCCTCCCTCCATCCTCTGCCTCCCCCTCCTCAGACAGGGAACACCCGTCTGGTGGAGTGATCGATCGCTGTGATTGAGACCTCCCCAAACAGCAACATCCCTTAACTACACGTCTGTTTTAATACACTGGATAAATAGATGGTCTGATTTCCCTTTATCTTCTTGCACATCTTTTATGTATTAAGCAATTATTTCTCAATGTGCCTCTTCCTAGGGGTCTCGTTCTCTTTGTTCGTCCTTCTCTTTTTCCCTGTGAGCATCTTTTTGTTTCATTACTGCAGATATATCCCAGCGCAGCCCAGCTGGTAATTTAGTGAGCTGTCTGTTTGTGAAAATGTCAAACTTTCACAATAATAATAGCATGATGTGCCAGCCCGCCAGAACTCCTCACTTGGCTTGTGTTAATTAGGAAAGGCCTGCCTGAAAAACTACAGCATGAGTGCAGGGTGTTTATATGTGTGTCTGTGATGGGTTGATCCCCCGTTCTTTTTTTTTTTTTTACTGATCCTTCATTTTTTCTATCTTTCCTCCTGCTGAACAAGAGTGGCCATGTAAGCTGAGGTCCCTAAAAGGGGCACATGAAGCAGAGTGTTTGTGTGTGTGTTATGGATAGGGGTGGGAGAGAGAGAGAGGGAGGGAGAGAGAGAGAGAGGGAGAGGGAGCGAGAGAGAGAGATGTCCTGTTTGAGTGGAGAGAAGGAGAGCAGGAGAAGGAAGAACTGAACTCTCCACCCACCCTGAAAGAGGAGGTGAAACATGGGGATAGAGCCATGATGTCACTGGCAGCCAATAGGAAGTGTGGGCTAGGGACTGTTTAAAGCCTGTCAGCTGTCCTGCTCCATCCATACCGACTGCCCTCTTCTGCTGCTGGTACAGTGAGGCCAGGCACAGTTTTACCCTTAGTCTGTCCATATCTGGGGCTTTGGCCTTTGACCTCTGACCCGCATGCCTTCCTGGGCCCAAACAGCCGAACACCCAGTCCCCCATGTGCTTGAGACTGATCTGATCTTCCACCAAAACCCAGTCCCTTAACTAAATATGGTAGATATTAGATATGACACGACAGGTTTCTACTAAGGTTTCTACTATTTCATGACTGTACTGCTTTCATCTGAGATCACAAGTGAATGCGTCATTGTAAAAATCCGATTAATGGTGCCACTTATGTTGAAACATAGGAGCTGTGTCTGCGCTGAGCCTGTGAGTGTAACTTACTGAAGTTGACGTAACCCCCCAATTTGTTCAGAGACTTGTAAACAGTGATGATTTTTCTTTTTTTTTTTACAGCCCAGGCTTTGTGGAACTGCCATATTTGGTGTTGTTGTTAACAAATGGCTAATGAGGAGTTTACTGTTTACTGCACTGTAGTGGATTTGATGTATAATTGGTGCCTTTACATTTACATGGTAACCCACAAGGGCTGTTTGATTTTCACCTACCATCACTTAAAATGAAGGAGATGTTTAGGGAAATAAATTCCTACTTTCGGTATTCAGGAACACTCTTTGATGTGAGGGATCAAGCGAAAACCAGCCTTTTGTTAAATGCTGCCAAACATTTCCCATCATTGGTCCTCTATGGTCTTATCAGTGTGCAAACATGACACAAAGTCAGCAGTAAGTGCCTTTATTCTTCTGTGTTATACAGATATCCATGAAGTACCTGCAAGCTGCAAGCTTTTACCTCCCTGAGTAGATGGGAAATTGGCTAAACACGAATAAGGTTTGTGTTTAAAGTTCCACCCCTAACAGGCCTCTTTCATGTGAAATGAAGCTTTGTATACGACAGATACCTGATCAATACAGCGCCGTTTTACTGTGATTACCATCTGAGACCCTGGTATCTTATCAGACCATTCAACTTGAAAGGGCTGGCCTAAAGTCTCAGCACAGGCTGTCCTGTTGGAGAGAATAGTCTCAGTGTCCCGTCGTAACAGATGTTAACTCTGGCCAGAACTGTCCCTGCTGAACCCGCAGCTTGTCCTTATTTAAGAACGAGTCCAAACTCTCAAAAAGGATACTCTGTGTACCCTAAAGAAAACACCCTGTGAAAATTAAATTAAGTAGAGGAAAAAGGAAACCCTAAATCCAGATGTCATATTTGAAGTGGCTAATAGGACTTTACAGAGCGTCAGGCTCCAGTGAGGTGGCAGACTGAGGCGTATTACCCAAAGAGAACAGGGAGATTCACTGGAGGACTGGGCAGAGCAACGACATCTCACCGCAGTCTGTCTGCATGTGCCAACAGCCAGCCACTGTCATCTGAAAGACAAGACTGCAGTCAGACATACAGACAGTCTGCAATGTAAACTTTGGGAACATGGACCTCAATATGACCCCATATATACACACACACATGCAAACTAACACCAATCCTGACACACACACTTAAAGTGTAGCCAAACTGAACACTAATTCCAGGATTTACAGTCCACTGCCTATCAGTTCCGTAATCGACTAATGGCCGCCCCAGTGTTTGCAGAGCGCTCCATTTTAACCTGGTAGGAATGCTCGCAATGAACACAAACTTAACCCAATCAGCTTTTCAGCTCAAGGCAAATGTTGCTATGCTTAATCCTGATTAGGGCCTCCTCCTTGAAGTCAATCTGAAATGAAGATGTTTCATTGTGAATCCAGACGTAGTGCCAGCAGGGAGAATGTATGCCGGACGGCATGCCAGGACGATGTCTGGGCACCGTGTGCAGCAAAGCTGCAGATGGTCATCGGCACAAATAGGTCTTGGCGACTGAACCACTACTATTCTGAGGATCTGATAATCATAGTCTGGAGCAGGTTTGGGTATATTGTAACAATGTTATAAGTAATGAAAATGGTCGCTTGGAACATTACTGAGTCACTCTTGTTTTTTTTTTTAAACAAGGTGTTTATTGAAGTGAGGTGGAGTTTGAATGTGTTCAGGATCAACATTGGTTCGTTTGGCTGAAGGTTGGCTCTTGGTAGCTGCCTGTCTTGGGACAGGTGTGTACACACAGCCAGGTGTTGGACTGCGCCTGCAAACACCTGAGCCAAATGTAGCAGTTAGTTAGCTGTTCATTTTATGTCCTCACTCAGTTTGTTATGTTTCTCTCCAGCGTTGCGTAGTGAAGCTTGTATTTGATGGATACCATGTATAGATTGTCCTAATGTCTTCTCTGCATTCAAAAAGGGGATTAGAGTGTCATGTGTACGCAGCTGGAGGGATGTGTGAGGGCTTGACACGTTCTCACTAACCCCGACAAGTCACCCAGCTAGCAAAACAGCCAACCAACACATCTCGCCAGCCAGCCGGCACAGCGCTGCCAGGAAACACACTGTATTTAATGAAGCAGATCTGGGAAGTCAGGTATTTTTAGAAGCCACTTTTAGTGAGAGGGAACACCTCCGAATCAGTAGAAAAAAAACACAAAGAAAAAAAGCATTGCCTCAGTTCTCCCTGAAGTTGCTTTTCCCATACTAATGCCTATCTTAGCATCTTATTTAGCAATGCAGCTTGTAACTGTCAATCTCTGAAACTGTCTGGAACTGATTTCCATGAATGTCAGTATTGAGCTCAACTGGAGGGGGAAAACCGACAAAAACAATAATCTGGCAATATTTTGTGAAACAGCATCAGAATTGCAGAAGGTGTGGCACCTATTTGTCATTAATTGGGACATAACATCTACAGAATTGTCATCTCCGTAATAATAATCGATTTAGACGAGTTGTCCTGCTGAAAAAGATCTGTGCTGTGTAGGGCTGCACGATATTGAAAAAAACTGACATTGCGATATTTTTTTCCCCTGCGATATATATTGCGTTTTTTTTAACTATATTTAACCGGATGAAGGATTTTTTGTCACGGACGTCTGGATCTTAACTGACTCATCATACCTTAAGTCATGATCTAACATGTCATGATAATGCATGTTGCTTACCCTCAAATAAGGGGGTTCATCTGTGAATGAAGAAGAGAAGAACCTTTTTTGTATCCAAAATAGTTCCAGATGGCAGATGTTGCTTTTCTTTTTGGAAGTAAATCTTCATTCTCGCTGGTATTGTCCTCCTGTGCCTCGCTCATTTTTTACCGGTGTTTTGATGGTCTGCCAACTAGCGGGACGGGGCCTGCTGTGATCTGATCAAGAATGATTGTGATTGGTGGCTTGCTGTGCATGCAGAGCCTGCATGTCACTCACTCAAGTACCCCTGACATGAGAGCCGCGCAAGTTTTCCTTTTGTAGAAAGCAGCAAAATAATTGTAACATGACACGTTTGAGTTAATTTACCTACTTAATATCGCACGTACCTAAAAAAAAGAAAGAAAATCGCACGTCCCTGCGATGTGAATGTCACGCAT
>NW_011359313.1:348586-356445 GCF_000735185.1 Notothenia coriiceps
AGTACTCAGGTCGTGTACTTGAGTAAAAGTAAAAGTACTCAGATATTGTACTTGAGTAAAAGTAGAAGTACTCAGATATTGTACTTGAGTGAAAGTAGAAGTACTCAGATCTTGTTCTTGAGTAAAAGTAAAAGTACTCAGATCTTGTTCTTGAGTAAAAGTAGAAGTACTCAGATCTTGTACTTGAGTAAAAGTAGAAGTACTCAGGTCGTGTACTTGAGTAAAAGTAAAAGTACTCAGATATTGTACTTGAGTGAAAGTAGAAGTACTCAGGTCTTGTACTTGAGTAAAAGTAGAAGTACTCAGATCTTGTACTTGAGTAAAAGTAGAAGTACCAGAGTGTAGGAATACTCTGTTTCAGTAAAAGTCCTGCATTCAAAATGTTCCTCAAGTGAAAGTAGAAAAGTATTCTCATCAAAATATAGTGAAAGTAGCGACAGTGAAAGTAGTCATTGTGCAGATTGGTCCATTTCAGAATAATATATATGATATGTTTTATAATGATTGATCATGAAAGTGTTCTCAAAGCTGGTAAAGGTGCAGCTAGTTTGAATGACTTTGTATACTGCAGGGTAGCTTGTGGATTTACTCCAGGTGGAACTAAAGTCTGATTTAACACTTGATTATATTTTATATTTCACATCATTCATCCACATCTGTGAAGTAACTAAAGGTATTAAATACATGTATTGGAGGAAAAGTACCACGTAGCATCAAATGGAAATACTCAGGTAAAGTACAAGTACCTCAACATTGTACTTAAGTACTGTTACGACCCGCCCCCCCTACTCTATAGTAGTGGCTCGAGGGAAGACCCGCAACATAAAATAAAACACAAAATCCACGTACAATAACAACGGTTATTTATTTATACAAACAAAAAGAGGGAGGGAGCCCGAGCCAGCCGCACCAAACGGGCCGTAGGACCCAGAGCTGTCCTCCCCTAACCAGAAGTCAAATAATTACCCAACGGGAAACAAAACAAAGCTGCGTAAAACTTGACTACCACGTCCTCCAGACTAAACATAAAACAAAGGCACATCAAAAGGACTAGCGCTTCACAACACTAAGCGACCACACGAAGGAGAGCGTTTCCTGGCATTGGCATCAGCAAAAGGGGAGACACATCCCACTCCTCCAGCTTCTCCTTATATCCTGCCAGCGATTAGTAACACCTGGTAGAGGTAGAGCCAGGAGCAGACCAGGTGTGTCTGTGCAGCAGGTAGACAGAGAGACAAACAGGAGGGCAGCACGTAACACATGTCATGACAGCCATGTAAATGAGTCCTCAGAGTTAGTTGGAGTGTTGCCTGATAAAATGAGGAAGATTGCCTCAGAGGCCCATCTTTATGCTACAAATTTGACTTCAGGCGTGCTTCTGTTGAGGGATGAACTGGGGCTCTGGGACTTTGGGCCAACAAGAAGTCCAGCCTACTGGGATTCAGAAGTTCAGCTTTGGCCCGGCTTAGTTATGAGGTTTGACCCACCGATCACACACAAACATTTGGACTCCCTGTGCAGTAGCTGTTTTTGTATTGAACTTGTACGTGTTTATATGGACTGTGTCCCAAGCAAAAATTCCAGATTTCTTTCTACAACTTTCTATACATACATTAAGGGTGATTGTTTTTGCTATAAATGAATCAGCAGGTTGTTTTTCTCAACAGTTTCCTCCATAACATTTCAGAGAAAACAAAAAAAAGGCCTAATGAAATGTCTTTATATCGGTTGTTTTATTGAACTTACAAAACCAAAAATCAAAGTTATTTGTACTCTTCTATGAAATATGTCAGAGAGCCTCACATCCTCAAATTTGAGAAGTTGGTTGTTGGAACTAGCTACCAGTTAACCTGTTTTCCCTTAAATATTACACCATTTTGGAGCACTATGATCTTTAAAAATATATATAATTTGTGTTAGGACATCCCTACCAATCGTATTTAATCTCTATTAACCAACATTATAATTTAGAATGACTATTACCGAATCACTTGCAATGCATTATTGTTGTTGGCTACATAGTATTTGTCACGGTTTTGGTAGCTGTTTTAGGGTGTCTTTAATAGCTCCCAGACCATTCCCTACCTCTTCGGTGATAAAACTCAAAGTGTTTTCACATGTGACGGTGCTGCATACCTGTGTCCTGTTATTAGGTGTAATCAACAACAACAACAACAGCAGTCGCAGCTGCAGACTGGCCCGAGGCCTGAGGGTAGAAGGAAGGGGTGTGTGCGTGCGTGTGTTGTTGTGACTGAATGCGAGTTAGGGGAAATGTCACGCATGCCTGAACACACAGACCAGCACATAGTTGTGTGAAAAACACATTGCTGGTCTTTAGTGGGCATGGGAGTGGAAGAGACCCAGAAACAGTGGGACAGGGTGGAGTGGGCTCACACACACCTTTGTGTGCAGGACTGAACAGGTTTAACCAAGCTTTCCTGAGCCAGCTGTCTGCATGAGGAAATCACATCACGACACTGTGCAGTGTTCCCCATTCTGAAAAAACCTCACTGATCAGCAGAAAGGTTGATTTGACCCAACATGTGCAGACAGACACATTGTCTGAACAAGTTAAAAAAACACAACTTTGTATTACATCAGTCCATCCCGGCACTTGAGACACTATTGCTGAAACGGCAAGGCAGCTCTGGAATCTCTGATGCGGGTTGCCCCTGGCTCTGAGTGGAGGAAGCATCCTCACTCTGGCCGTCTGGGCTGATGTGGTTTAAACAAGTGTCTGTAGTGATGCACTCGGGCTCCCGGGGAGGATCGGGTTGCCGGATGAGGATGTGGACTGATGGAGCTCAGGGATCTGGGGGGTCGGCCTGTGATTTGGCATTCTGTCTGCTACCGTGCTCCGGTGCTGCTACCTTACTGCGTGTTGCTGCTCTCAGCTCTGGTAACCTAAGCTCCTCGGCCTGACTCTGCACAGAGTGGGAAGCTTCACATCCCCACGGTGCAGCGGATTACTATAGTGTGCAGTAGAGTGAATACTTCGGTAAATGGAGTTGATGTCGAGATAAATGTAATCATGTCCTAATGGAGCTATGGCCCCGTTTACATTGTGGAGCAAGGACAGGTGGCGTGATTAAACCTAACATGCAGCTGCTACAGTAACCTTCTTCAAAATCATGCAGGGACAGCAAAGTATGCGGTGGTTATGTTCTTATTTTCCTGTGAAACATTTGAAAAATGCACAGCTTTTGTGTCACAACAACATTTATAATCACGCATTTGAAATACACTCTACTACAGTAAATACCTTTCTGTTTCATCCCAGCCTGCCTGTCACGTTTTGTATTTAGCTTACGCTCCAGTTAAGGGGCAGAACTATTTATCGGAATAATCGTACTAATGCTTGTTGTTGAGTAGGCTACGTATGTTCGGGTTTTTTCCTTAACTTATGGTTTCTCCGAAACGGTGGAAAAGCCATGCTTAGTCACTCAGGCGACGACTCCCCCTCCAATCGTCAGCTCAAGAGAGGACTTGTTTACCATCTCTGCTCCAGACTCAATAACATGTCAATCATCGGGAATAGCACCTCCCCTTCCTACCTGCTATTGGTCCAGCAGATAGCTCCCAGTCTAACGCGCCCTCCTCCTCCCAGACACCCTCCTCCCTGCCGCCCCTCCCCTCCTGCCCCACTGTGAATAATGAATGATTTCCCAACTGTCTGTCACGCTTCCTGCTTATCTCCAATGAAGCAGGGAAAATATACTGCTCTTTGATATGTTGTGAAAAAGGAAATGTTTAATCTTTTATTGGATATTTTTTCTTTGTTTTTACTTCGGCTGCCCCCTATTATTGGTTTAGGAAAATGACACAATTCTTTATATTTTCACACAATACTTCGTCTTCAAAGGTGGCAGAGTGGTGTTGGTCAGTAAACATTTCGCCAGCCTCCCAATGTAAACAGTGTTGTAGTCACTGACACAGCGTGCTCTCCAGCAAACGGTGCACAACGTGCATTTAAATGAGGAGCACTGCTGCACTGCAATCCTCTTCCTCTACGACGTCCTTATTCAATAGAGTAATGCATTTTTGAGCCCCATCACCTACCAGACACACACACACACACACACACACACACACACACACACACACACACACACACACACACACACACACACACACACACACCCCCTTCTCCAGTCTGACAGTGTTGAAATCAAGCCATGTTTTTATCAGATTGAAGCAGCTTTTTTTTCGCCATACACATTGTGGGGAAAGAGGAGGGGTGGGGAATGGTTTCTGTTGGGTCACATGACCCTGAATCCCCCTCGTATGCTGCGCTTCAAGAAGGCAAACCTGGCCGAGGAATACATTTGATGCTTTCTGCCTCTTTTGCTCTACTGCAGTCTCATGTTTTTCTTTGTTGGTCGGTAATTGGTACTTACATCCTTGAATGTTGTTATAATTTTGAAATCTCAGTTAAATATTTCTTCATTTTGTATCTTTTATTACACCTCCATTATAATGTTTGTTGCCAAAATAGCCTCCTCATCTCAAGTTTCCTTAGCATTTTCTTGCGTTGCCATTGTGTTGTTGCAGCGGAACAAGGGATTAACATTCCCTCCTTTGAATCCTCTGCGGCCTGAAACATTCTGCAGATTGTTTACATAGTGAAGCGACCACAGAATACCTTTTTAGAAGAAAAATCAAACATTGCACAGTCCTTGTCCCTTCAGCCTGTCCATGATGGCTCTTCTTTGGGGTTGTAGGGATTCACAGGCTGCTCAGGAGACTCTTCAGCGCTGACTGCTGTGTAGTGTATGACACTGCTAGATTAGGAAAAGGCTGGTTGTTGGCAGGGGGGTTCTATTTCTTATTAATGTAACACAGTGTCTACTTAAGGTCAAGTGATGATTCTAATTTAATCCTGCTCATATCAAACATCCACTCAGGGGACTGCAAAGATGATAAGACAAGCCCCTTGTTAGGTAGTCCCTTTCCTTTGAAGTAGTGGAAACCCCACAATGCCCTGCATAGCTATGTGTAGAGATCAGCAGCGTGGAAATCGGGCCGCATAAGTAGTATCTATTAATAGAGGATTGTATCCTTGATACCACGGGTTGTTTGGTCACACAGTGAAACCGGGTAAAGACTTGTATGGATTTAAGTCAGCAACTCCCCCTCCCTCCACTTTCTTCTTGTGGAAGGTATGCATGTTTGGAATTTCTCTTCATTGAGGAATCTGTTAAAATGATGCAGAAAGAAAGGGTCCTCCTCCAATAAGGCTTGTTAGAGTTTGCTTTGGCTGCCCCCTTTTGGTTGGATTCCAAGAGAAACGAAGCCTCTCTGATGATTCCCTTTTTTCCTCACTCTGCACATGTGCAACACTGATCTGCCTGCTTTAAACACACTAAAGTTGACATCATATTTCCTATCAAATCACAGCTGTCATGTGTGAACCTGTGTGGGATGTGTTTGATGCTTTAGATAACAAAAAAATCGTTTTGTTTTGGAGCAGATTCAGAATGCTTAGATGCAGTACTTATGAATACAGCAAAGCCAGTAAACTCCTGGTGTGGCAGAGCTTGTACGTATTGTGTTGGGAAGCTATACAATGCACAGGAAAAAGCCATATAGCTGAATGCAACTAACTCTACTAACTCAAGTCATATTAAAAATACGCTCACTGCAGAAACTGCCGTTTAATCTCAAGAACTGTCTTATCATGAAAAAATAATTGAATATTATTGAAAATAAATATATTGTATCGGGTCCGCTGAATATGTTTAGTTAATAATACTTTTTATAACAGACCATTTCACCTCTTCTGAACAATTAGATTTGACTGAATATGAGAAAGAATGGCAAGCATTTGAGAAATTGTCAGTAGTGATGATCACATTCCTTCCCCTGTGAAGCTAAACTGGGGCTGGGTCCGTGGTGTTTACTCTGCAGCATTACTGTAGTGCACCGTCACGTTCTTAACCTACACAGATGTTTTTGTAAAACATGAAATATTCATCAAGAGATTAGCCCAGCAGCCAGCTTCACTTTCTTCACAAAGAGAACCACCGAGGCTCCCACAGCGGCTTTTAATTTTAAAGCAAATAAACAAGCTTAGTACTTATTTATTCTTAGCTTTCTGGCGCACATTTATAGTTGCATACCAATATGCATGTGCACACAGTTTACACACACACGCACACTCAATATGTTTACTCCTGTAAAAGTATCTGTTACAGGGATTGCTCAAATAATGACACCAATTAAGTAATATGTGAAGTGTCAAATAGTTTTAACACACATGAAAGTGGTGAAATGTTTGTTGTATTGTAGTTTTGAGTGTGTGCACATTTCCTTCATGCCTGTGCTTTGCACCAGGAGGCGGTTGCTAAGGTAACAAGACTTTGCTGCCTTCACAATTCAAATATGCAAAATATATATAAAAAAAACAAACATTATATTTTGTATCTGTTACACATTCACCCCAAAGAAGGCTGACAATTGACTCAGACCGCCACACACACGCGCGCGCTTATCTAGCAGTGGGAATCATTTGCTTTCCACGCTTTACATGTGGTTTCCAAAAATGCTTCTCTTTAAATAGGCTACAGTGAAAATGCTTTTAAACCTTGAAAATAGACTTCTTTTATTTACCAATTTTCCTCTCCTTTACTGTTAATTTAAGTCGATTATCACAAGTAGATGGTTTACAGAACTGAGTTTATTTTTACTTTGAATAAGCCACTTTTGTCCTTTCTCTGTAAAAGTTTGTGTTTTGAAATGTTCCCCAGAGTAACACGTTGATATATTAATGGTCATTTTGTAAGCTCTGTTCAATCAATCTGACAAACTGTTAGGATTCACAATCCGCCAAAAGCGTGTTCGAAGAAACTGAAAAATGCCGGATGTCATTACTAACATATTGTTTTGGTTTAGTTTCTCAGTGATTCTGAGTAAAACAACGAGCTTCTATTATTCATTCTGCTCAAGCTTAGTTTTAAACACCTCACACAATATTGCCTGCCAGGATTAACAGTAGTTTCTTCTTAGAAGCTGTAGTGATAGTGGGATTTTGTTCCAGCTGCATTTGTCTATTCTTCCATTATAGAAGAATATTCATGACAAATGGAATACTGTGTTTTTGGTTGCAGATTTGGTTTAAAAAGGAGAGGAAATACGTTCATATACATAAATATACTACCAGGAATTTATTTTCAAAAGAAAGATGATACTATGGTCTACTATTGTATAACTTTATGGTCTAAATGTATGAACTTGATGATTTAACAGGATGTAGTTTGTTGTGTTGGTCAATTGTATTAAAAAACCCACCTCTTTGTGTGTTCAATCAACATTTTTATTATATATATATGTATTAAGGTAGGACTTAAGGCAGAACTGTTATAAGACTGTATATGTTTTAAGGCCCAGATACACCGGCCTGACAGTTGAGAAGTCGCCGACGCCGACACAGACTGTTGCGTCGCCGGACTCTCCTGCGTATTTGCCGACTTCGCGTACTGGAACACACCGCAAATCCGAGCCGAGCACGTATGAACTGCGTATGCGTGAGTGGCAATAACTCTCCTTACCAGCAGGCGGCGGTAGTGTGTATTCATCATTCAAAAGAGGGAACAACCGGAAAACAGAGAAGAAGAACAGACTCCGTGATATAAACAAACAACAAATAGCGTTTTTCTTTCCATTTTCACTCTCGTCCTTGAAAACATGAACGAACAGGAGCTCTATAAACCGATGAGGTGAAATAGCCGTCCGTGTGTGTTCCATCTTCCATTTAAAATCATTTGTTTACCTCCCTCACTTCCGTTAACGCTTCTCATGCACTGATCGCTAGCTGAACAGCCAATCAGTGTTATCCCTTTGTCCGACTTCCGGTGGTGTTC